>NC_092050.1:150778616-151084589 GCF_003086295.3 Arachis hypogaea
GGACAACCCTAAAATACCGCGCTTCTCGTCGTGGGGCCCACGTAGTTGCCGTATGCCGGGTACTCAAAGAAGATCATGTCGGTCCCCATCTGTGGACATAGTAAAAAAGGGGTGAGAACCTAAGGTTTCTAGTAGGGTACTATACGAAAAAATCTAAGGGGGTCCGCAGCCTAAGTCTAATAGTTTATAAGGTTACAACAGTAATCAATCATATAAACAAATGCAATCACAAGTATATAAATCAGTATAACAGTCATATATACAAGTAAGCAGACACAAGGAAAGAAATGCAGCAACCAAGTATGATACATGTCTGGTCCTACACAGGTCATGAGCTCATGCGTCGGTTGGCTACCCGCAACCCGACGTTATCCAGCTCAAGTCCGAATATGGCTACTTCATTGGGTCGGTCGTGCACCGGTGCCCGAAATACAGTCACGACACTAATAAAGTATGGCCCAAAAATACAAGGTGATCTCAGTGAGTAATAGTCCATATGGCAGGCATCCCCACGTTCATCTAGTCTCTGGCCAGGCGAGATGGAATCCCGCTTTGGCAGGTATCTCTTAGCACCTTGGAGTTTACAGTTTCTTCTTTCGTGGCACATCTCAACAAAATTTATTTCTAAGGGACTTCTCCTCCCTTCTTTTATAAAAACTTGTGCCTAGTTCTTTCTTAAAATATCTCAGCCTTGTCATATTTTACCATTTTGTCCCTTTTATTTAACTTCTCTTTTTACCGTTTTCATTAGGTTTTTAATGACGCTTTCACCATTAATGTTATTATTTTACTATTGTATCTTCATATTTTTCCTAATAGACATTTTCTCCTTCGTTGAGTTAATTAATCAATTTTAATTTGTGCCTTATGCCTAAAAATTTTATTTTTACTCCAAGTGCTATAGTTTTACCGTTTAACCTTTTTAGTGTCAAAATTTCATCAGATTAATCCTAATAATTTTCTATGACCAAAATTACTCCTAATATTTTTATTAAATGCCAATTTTTACCACTAAGGACCTAAAAGCCAATTTACGATTTATTAATTTATTTACTTGCTCTAATGACCGTTTTTTACTGTTTTACCTCTAACTTTTACTAAAATTTTCATTTAGGCCTAAAACTTTATTTTAAATATAAGTTTTGACCCAAATAATTTATATAATTATTATTTAACCTCTAAACCTATTAAATTCATAATTTTATTCATATCTTGTTTCTATTATGTTTTTAATCTCCTTTTTATCCGAAAATGACTATAATACCCATTTTATTTTTACCTACTTGTTTCATAGGATCAAAACTATTTTTCTAATTAAATTTTAACTCTTTTTCGTCATAATTTCCTTGTTCTTAGTGACTGGAAATTTTAGAGATGCAGTTTTTATATTTTTCTTCACTTTTTTAACGTTTAAAACTTGAAACTTAAACTCCAAGTGCTTTCATGTTTTCGGCTGTTATCACACAAAATCCAGAGGTAATATAACAATATATTACACATATTTAGCAATCCAAAAATAGTGGTAACTCATGAAATTTTTAGAATATCAAAACAAACACAAATTCGCCACAAAGTGACTCCTATAAGCACCGAAAACAAGCATAAACATACTCTAACTAAGCCTAACCCTTACATTTTATGTAATTTAATTATTAAACCTTTCTCACACTGGAAAACATGCACACAAAGTTAGAAACACAACTGGTGGTGGTGAGTTTCATTTTATTGGCCTAAAGTGTCGCAAAACGTGAAAATTCAACCACTTTGAGCTCGAAACTCCCTAACTCCTTACGCGTGCTCCATGGGTGCTTCAAGAGGAGTTCTCTAGCCAATATTTCGGTATGAATGCAAGGATTAGCAAAAACGGGCAAGAGTTTGTGCCTGTATGGTTTGAGTCCTTGAAGAATAGTGTATGAAAAGTGAGATAGGGGGCTGAAAGCGCAGGTAATAAGTGCAGAAGTTTCTCTATTTCTCCTCTCTCACTCACGATTTTTATCTCTCTCTTTATGGTAAAATGTTATTGAATTTTTTGTTGGTAATTGTCTTAAATAAAATCTGAAGTCTAACCTAATTAAATGTGATAAAAGAGGGCTAGAAAAATTAGAGAAGAATGGGCTGATAATAAGAGAGAAGGGTGTGATTTCGAAGAAACACAGTCAGCGACTCAGCGTCATAATGATGTGTTTATCCACAGTTAACTGCGGTTAATTACTCGTGGTTAAAAACACAGCAGAGAGGAGTGAGAGGCTAAGATAATATTGGCCCAAAGGCTGAGAGAGGGGGCCGAGTTACTTGGGTAGCAAGCAAGAGGATTCGGAGCCTCTCGGAGTCGTTTGTAGAATACTAGGCAGAAATTCGGTTCAGATAACTTTTACCGGACGGTAAAATAATTAATGGCTGATATTTATTCTTAAAGAAGTAAATCATGAAGGAATGGATAATATAAATCTAGAGACACATTTACTTAGATAGAAATTACTTTTACCACTAGTTTTAAGGTTTTCGATTACTAGAGTTTTTCTCGACGCGCGCAAAATCGTCACTAAAAGTGTTTATGCCGCTCAAAAGTTTCTAGTGTGGTAACTAAACCAATGGTAGGATAGTATTTAATATTCATTAGTCAAATTTGACTTAGAAGGATTAATTACCCTCATAAAGCTAAGTTTGACCTCATAAATCTCTTTTTATATTTAATTTTCATTTTTGTATTCCTTGGACCTGCCTTACTATTTCTTAATGGGACGTGGTTTGGGATTTTGAAAGATAATTTATTTAAAAAAAAACCAGAAAAGTATGTTTACCAAAAATCTGATTCTTATAGACGGGCTTACAGATTTCGTGGTTAGCCTCTACCTGACCAACGGACTCATGAATGAAGACTTTCGGAAGCACCTAACAACCAAACCAGTGTGGACAATACATAAAATCCAAAACGTGGCAAGGGAATACATAAACGACGAAGAGGTAAGCTAGGACGTGGCCGCCAATAAATGGCACCACAGCAACATGGCACTACGAAGCAACCCCCAGCCAGAGAAACCCCAAAAGAGCACTTCAAACCCGCCCCTACCAACTGGCCACCTAGGGTGGGAAAATTCACAAACTACACACCCCTACCAGCCCCAATCACAAAGATCTATCACCAGATAGCGAAGCGAGGCATCCTCCCGAAGGCACGATAACTGAAGGAATAGACAGGCAGCAACAAGAGTCTATACTATGATTACCACTGAGGATATGGACATAAGATCCAAGATTGCTTCGATCTGAAGGAGGCTCTCAAATAAGTCATCCGAGACGGCAAACTCCTCAAGTTTGCCAAAATCATCCGAGAACCCAGAAAAACTGAAAGAGAAAGATTGTCAGAACGTGAAGGATGCAATCCCAGGATGATACGACAGGCACCTCAAGAAAGTTTGGAGGCCGAACCCACCATAATAGTAAACGTAATCACGGGAAAAGATGTTCCAAAAAAGGTCAAAATCATCATTGAAAAAGGATCTCAGAGTCCTAGCGGTAGAATATTGGTAGACATCTTGGCGGAAGACGCCCCCTTTGTCATCTCAGCAAGGGTTGGGACTGGACTGATGAAAAGAATATTGGTAGACACTGGAGCTGACTCCAACATCCTCTTCAGAGGAGCCTTCGATAAGCTAGTCTCCGAAACAAAAATTTGGAAAGCCATCGCAACGGAGTGATCGGACTCGAGAACAACTTCCTCAAATCAGATGATTCCATAGTGTTACCAGTAACCATTGGAACTGAAAGCTAGAGGAAAACCATACTCTCCGAATTCATGGCCCTCAAAGATTCTACTGTCTACAACATCATCCTAGGATGAATGACGATTAATGACCTGTCCACTGTCATATTCATCAAATTCCTTATCATTAAGCTCCAAGTCGACAATGGCATCATCGGCACCATACACGGTGACCGAGAAGTTGCGATAGAATGCGACAACACCAGTCTAGCTCTCCGAAAATGATCCCGAGATGCGGCAGTGATCTTCCTAGCCGACCTCGACGTACGACAAGACGATCAGCCAAGACCGGAACTAGAGGGAGACATGAACAAATTACAAATAGGAGAGACTAATGAGGAATTCACATTCATCAATAAAAACTTACCCTTCAGCCTAAAAGGTGAACTCGTGGAGCTCCTAAGGCAAAACAGAGACCTATTCGCCTTCACCCGGCCAACATGTCACGAATAGACCCAGAATTAATGTCCCATCGGCTGGCCGTAGACCCCAAGGCCATGTTAGTAGCACAAAGAAGAAGAAAGATTTCTGCAGACCAAGCATCCGAGGTCAGAAAGCAAGTCAAGAGCCTACTCGAAGTAGGCGTCATCCGAGAACTCCCTTATACGACCTGGCTGGCCAACGTCATTCTAGTAAAAAAAGCAAACGACAAGTACCAGCTACAGGTACTTGAACAAAGCCTGTCCAAAAGACGCCTTCCCCCTTCCGAATATCGACGGACTAGTAGATGCTGCATCGGGACACCAATACCTCAGCTTCAAGGACACATACTTCAGGTACAATTAGATACTAATGCACTGACCTGGCGAGGAGAAAACAGCTTTCACGACCACCGAGGGTACGTACTGCTATATAGTTATGTCCTTTGGATTGAAAAACGTCGGGACCACCTACCAACGGCTCATCACTAAGATTTTTAAAGACCTCTCAAGAACTAAACTGGAGGTCTACATCAACGATATGCTATCCAAAACACAAGCTGGCGAGGAACTCGTTGACGACCTAAAACTCATACTGGGTACACTTAGGAAATGTAAGGTTATCCTCGTTAAGGCAAACTCATACAAGTGTAAGGTTATCCTCGAGATGAGCAGCCCAGCAAACCTCAAAGACGTCCAAAGACTAACGGGATGACTTGTCGTCCTCTCTCACTTTCTCAGAGCCTCGGCTCAAAAAGCCATCCCATCATTCAGACTCATGAAAAAGGGCATAAGCTTCAAGTGGGAACCCGAATGCGAAGAGCCCCCATACACTCAAAACCATGAATGAGAGAAACGCTTTACCTCTACCTAGCTATAACGAACGACGCGCTAGCTGCAGCGCTCATCCTACAAGACAAGCAAAGGACACAAAGCCTCGTATACTTTATAAGTAAGGTCTTCCAAAATTCTGAGATATGATACTCCAAACTTGAGAAACTTGCATTCGCACTACTCACGATATCTCGACGCCTTCAAAAATACTTCTAATGCCACCCCATCATGGTCCGGAAGGATTAGACGGTGAGACAAGTGTTGCAGAAACCAGACCTCGCAGGGCGGATGCTCGCCTGGTCAGTAGAGCTATTATAGTACAAAATCTGGTTCGAACCCAAGAATGCGATAAAGGCCTAGGCTATGGCATACTTCATAGCCGAAATGACCATTTGGAGCAAACCCACTAAAATATGAAAGCTCCACGTTGACAGCTCGTTAAACACCAACTTAGGGGGAGCAGGAATAATACTGGAAAATGATTGCGGGGTTGCGATCAAATAATCTATTCGATATGAGTTCCTGATCTCAAATCATCAGGCCGAATACGAAGCCCTTTTAGCTGGGCTAGCACTTGCCAAAGAGGTCGGCGCAAAAAGCAAAGAAGTATGCAGCGACTCCCAGATAGTTAGCTCCCAAATAAATAGGGAATACCAAACACGAGACCCCCTGTTAATCCAATACTTGTCTAAGTCAAGGAGCTAACCTCCGAGTTCGACGAAGTGACCATACATCATATTCCCAAAGAATGAAACGCAAGGGCCGACTTGCTTTCAAAACTCACAAGTACCAAGACGGTCCCAGCGAACTGATCACTCATCTAGGAAGTCTTCAAAACACTATCGGTCACGGCCACGACCACGACACACCTCTCCATGTCAAACCAACAATCCTAGATCTTCCCGGTCCTCCGATACCTCACCGATGGAAGCTTACTCGAGGACCTGAAGGAAGCAAAGTGTGTAAAGCGAGAAGCCCCAAATACACCACCATAGCAGGGAAACTATACAAATGAGGTCTATGACAGCCCCTCCACAAGTGTATGGATCCCGGCGGCACGTACTACATACTTCGTGAAATTAACGAAGGATGTTATGGCCATCACATTGGGGATGACCCTAGCTCAAAAGATTATCTGAGCGGGATACTTCTGACCCACCATCATTAGAAATTTCCTCAACTAGTCAGAAGCTGCCTAAAATGTCAAGCCCGCACCGACCTCCACCAAGTGGCCCCACACCAGATCAGCGTCGCGTAATAACGATAAATCGGCCATTCGAAACTCGGGGAACCGACCTTGAAGGACCCTTCCCCATGGCTTCTGGGTAAATTCGATACCTTATAGTCGCCATCGACTATTGCACAAAATGGATTGAAGCCGAGGCACTGGCCACCATCGCAGCCACCTAGTGCCAGATGAGAAGGATAACACTTAGTTAGTCGTTTGAGCAGTTATTTGATGTTTAGCTCAAGATTTATTAATTAGTCTAGATCCTTCTATATGCTTGATGTTATATTGTAGCTATATATATTGAATACAGGGAAATACAAGGGAGTACGTCATGATTTGTTTTTCGAAATAGAAAATTACCTCTTTTCTCTCTTTTGTGATATTGTTATCAAATTCCAAATTCTCTACATGGTATCAGAGCCTCGTTCTTGTACATGATTCATGGCTACTAGTGTTGTTAATTCAGATTCTTCGGTCACCTCTTCCTCTTCTAATTCATCATTCACTCCATGATCCTTTGATCATCCCATAGGTGACAAGCTCAATAAAAATAATCATAAGACTTGGCAACAACAGGCTTTGGCTGCAATTTTTGGGCAAGCTCTTGAGGATCTACACTCTGACAGAATGCCCTCACAATTTGTGTCCAAAACTGATCGAGCTGCTGGTATTCTATGAACCGATTACAAACGATGGAGGCAAGAAGATTACAATATTATTTCCTGGTTTCTTGCTTCCATGGATGAATCCTTCAAGAATAAAATGATAGGTTGTGTTTTTGCTTTTGATATTTGGAATATAATTGAAGATTATTTCTCAAAATCGATTCGATATAGGGTCAAGCAGCTGAAAACTCAACTGAAACTTATAAAGAAACAAGGTCTTCCTGCTGCTGATTATGTCTCAAGAATAAAGAGAATTGTTGATTCTTTAGCGTCTTTAGGTTTTCTTTTGACTACTGATAAACACATTGATGCTTTTTTGGAAGGGCTCAATGAAGATTATCAAAACCTAATTACTACCGTTTCTACTAAACCTGAGTTGTATTCTCTTCAAGAGGTTGAGATGTCCATTCTATCTCATGATGATATGCTTGAGAAATTTCGCAAATCTGATCCGTTTCTTGCTCAAGCACATCTCACTCAGTCTGCAATCCCTTCTTCATCCTCTGCTGGTAGAAGTGCTGGGGGTAGAAGGGGGCGTGGTGGAAGATTCTTCAGAGGTGGTCGTGCCTCCTTTGCTAACAATAATCGCCTCCAATGTCACAATGTTGCATTTCCAAGACTCACTACACATTATCCACCTGCTCTATTTTCTGTTTCCTCTTCCAATTTTCAGTTGTGGCATAAGAGACTTGGACATGCCACTACTAACACTGTTAAAATTGTTCTTCAATTGTGTAATTCTATACAATTTTCTAATAAAAGTGATGATTCTATACCTGTGTTATGTAATAACTGTGCCTGTGCCAAAATGCATAAATTACCTCTTGCCTGAACTCTCAAGTTATTGATGCAGCATTGCCTAAGAATGCCAAATCTGCTTTGAGCATTCCTCATTGGTTTCAAGCAATGCAAGATGAATATCAAGCACCGATTAGGGCCAACACATGGACACTTGTGTCTCCACCAGAAGGTGCTAAGATCATAGGCTGTCGTTGGGTGTTTGCAGTCAAAAGGTTGCCAAAGGACAGATTCAGAATTACAAAGCTTGTTTGGTGTCCCAAGGCTTTTATCAAAGTGAAGGTTTTGACTTTGAACATGTATTTAGTCCAGTGATTCGACCAGTCACTGTCAGGTTAGTTCTTAGTGTTGCTTTGTCCAGAGACTGGGTACTTCAACAATTTGATTTTAATAATGTATTTCTCAATGGAGAATTGCATCAAGAAATCTACATGACATAGCCCTTGGGATTTGAAATGGGTGCTGCGACAAAAGTTTGTAAGCTTAATAAATCCCTTTATGGTCTAAAACAAGCTCCAAGGGAGTGGTTTTTAAAATTAAGTACTACTTTACAAATCTTTGATTTCTACAATTCAAAGTCTGATATGTCATTATTTATTCGTATCTCCTTTAAATCTGTTATTTATATTCTTTGTTATGTTGATGATATTATTATCACTGGAAATGATGCTGTTGAAATTGATGATATGATTAAGAAACTATACAAAACATTTTCGTTGAAAGATTTAAGAAACTTAAACTATTTCTTGGGCATCGAAGTAGTGAGGACTGCTGATAAGTTGTATTTGTCTCAATCTAAGTACATTAGTGATCTTCTTTCAAAAGTAGGTATGCAGTGTGCTAGTCCTATGCTAACTCCCATGCTGTCTACTTTGCAGCTCACAAGCAAGGGCTGTGAGGATTTTGAGGATCCCAAACTGTATAGATCTGTAGTTGGATCTCTTTACTATGCAACTATTACTAGACCTGATTTATTGTTTGCTGTTTGTAAAGTAAGCCAATTTATGCATGCTCCTAAACTGGCTCATTGGAAATCAGTAAAGTTGATCCTTTGGTACTTGCAGGGAACGAAGAACTAGGGCCTGGTTTTTCATAAATGTCAGGACTTCATCAGGCTCTATGGTTTTTCTGATGCTGACTGCGCTTCAGATCTTGAGGATCAGAGATCGGTGTCTGGCTTTTGTGTATTTTTGGGAACTAATATTTTGTCATGGACTTATAGGAAACAAAGTACAATCAGCAGATCCTCCACTGAAGCAGAGTTCAGGAGTTTAGCTGACTGTGGAGCTGAGATTGTTTGGTTCACAAATCTACTGGCTGAGCTGCGGATTGGCCTGGCTACGACTCCTATACGGTTTTCTCACTGCAAATCCAGTTCTTCATGGAAAGACTAAGCATTTCCAAGTTGATATCCAATTTGTTCGAGACTTGATTAGGCAGAGGCAGCTGCATGTTGTTCATATTCTAGGAAGTGACCAAGTTGCGGATGTCTTGACCAAACCCCTGTCTGCAGCCTCTTTTGTCAAGTTTAGGTGCAAATTGAGAGTTGTTCCAAGACCAACTATCAGTTTGAGGGGGGCTGAGAAGGATAACACTTAGTTAGAACACCCGCAAACCAATGGCCAAGTAGAATCGGCCAACAAGGTCATCGTAAAGGGTTTCAAGAAACGGATAGACGAGACAAAAGGCCTATGGACCGACGAACTTGGATCGTCATCTGGTCATACCGAACATCTCCTCAAGCCTTAACAGGAGAAACCCTCTTTCGATTAACCTACGACCTTGAAGTTGTCATTCCGACTGAGGTTGGGGACCTTAGCCCGCGGAGGACTATGGGGGGACATGACGAGAACGCCGAGAGGGACCTCACAGATGAAGTCTGGAGTATAGTACACCTACAGGAACTCACCCTACAACAAAGGATAAGCCTAAGGTACAATCGCGGCGTGGTGAAATGAGACTTTAGACATGGAGACCTCGTCTTACGATGCAACGATATCGGGCCCCCACCCTAAGAGAAGGAAAGCTCACACCTAACTGGGAGGGGCCTTACCAAGTAAAGACCATAATCGGGAGAGGAGCCTACAAGCACGAATGATTATATGGGACCGAGCTCCCGAGGTCCTGGAATGCCACTAGCATGCGATGCTACTACACATAGGAACATCCTTCCAAGCAAACACACGAGAGGTAAGACCAAGAACTTTTTAAATTTTTGTTATTTTCCTTTGTTGCTTAGTTTTTTTTCTTCGTATTATTTTGTCATGTAATTTTGTTGACGGGTACTCTTTCCTACCAACAACGGGAGATTTTAGCGAGACCCAATTTTTAATAAAATTCATTATACATCTTTCCTTTCAAAATCACCAACTCTGCGTTCTAACCAAACCGATGGCACAAATAAAGCACGGCTACCCCGGGGACCAATCACACCCGAGGCCAAAGCAAACGGATATCCACAAAAAATTAAACAAGTATTCAATACGGCCCACCAAGGGCCAACTATCTCCGAAGAAGCCGAGATAACAACTTAACAGTTTTTAAACAAAATCCTATAAAACATAGACACCAAATAAATGGCTTACAAAACCGCAAATTGTTATGCCTAAATGGCTTACAAACTTAAGGAAAAGAGTACGAAAATAAACAAAGTCACTCCAGGTCTACAATCTAACCATCCTTAACAGTACACATCTACACCCAAGGTTAGTACCTGAGCTTGGGCCTTCATCATCTCTTCACTAGCCGAGATAGCACCCTTAACATCTTCCAGTAGTTCTCCCTTCTCCTTCTTCAGCTTTGCTACCTCAGCCCTCAAAGCCTCTGCCTCAGCCAGTAGAACGGCAACCTTAAACTTGGTGTTCAAGGACCGCTTGTGCTCACTGAAAAGCTGAGAGAGAACCGAAGTCTCTACTCCGGAGAGATGGAGTAGCTCAGCACCTGCATCCTCGGCATCTTTCATAGCCTTCAAATGAGCCGTCTCGGATGCCTCCAGCTTCTTCTTAAGCTTACCAACGTCCGCCCCTTCTCGGATTTTATTCATATTATTAACTTGTACAGTTCACACTCTTTGCCTCTACCCATGAAATATCTAGTAAAATAGGTCGATTGAGCCTAGCGAAACTTACCATCCAAAAGCCCATCTGATTCAGCACTGGCTCTGCCTCACAGACGATAACAGTTGGAACGAAGGAGGGCCCAATACATCGACTTCGCCTGGCTGGCAACATCACAATCATGGAACAACTCCGTTGTACCTGAAAGAATGTGTTGGTCAATGAAGACTGGAGCATCAAAACTTTGGTCAATCACGGACGGCACCGACCTTTCCTCCTCCACATTTTCCCCGCTATTCCCCTCTACCACTTTTCTCCGCTTCCTACATGCCTCGGTAGGCAAAACCATGACAACCTCCTCCTCAATTCCAATAGCAATCGGCCTAGGCAAAGTGACACCAGCTGCCCTAGCCGAAACCAGGTCCTGAGAGACAGTTCGGGAATCCGCCTGAGGCCGAGACTGAGGTGTCAACGGTGAAGCCTCCCTGCCCTCTTCCTGGGCTATGACAACCTTCAATCTCACTAAGTTGGTCAACCCGCCACCCATTTGGACTGAAAAAAGGGAAAAGAAGAACATATGTTTCAAACTCGGGAAGTAAGGATATACCAAAGAAAGCAGTTAAACATACACCAATATAAGTCCGGCGATGCATTCATGACGTCCCGAGGGTTCAACGGCCATTCCCTAAACACCGACCACAAAACATTAGTGATGTCTTTATTCTCGGGAGACAATCCCTCGTGAGTAACACGCGTCAAATACGACACACCGTCCCCGAAATTTTAGTACATCACAAACTGACATTCTCCCTCCAGGGTCAACAAAAAAGGATGGTGCTCATGAGCAGGGGGCACTTTAAAGTACTCCCTTTTAAACCCGTGAAAAGAATCCTCAAATAACAAAAAAATTTGTTGATTCGGCTGAGCCCAGAACTACACGTAACCCTTTTTATGTTTTCCCTTCTTAGTTGGAAGGGTACATAGGAAGAAGAATAAAAATACCTCCACCCGAGCAAGAAGCTCCAAGTAATCACAGACCAAGTCAAAAGTCCATATGGCCGCCCAACTGTTAGGATACAGTTGGGACGGCGCCACGAAAAACCAATTAAGCAGGACCTGTACAAAATCTGAGAAAGGGAGCCGCACCCCTAGTCGCGTAAACATGGATTCGTAGACCCACATCCAATCGGCAACTTGGGGGGAGTCAGGGTTTATATAGCAGACCCTCTCATCCATCCCGGGGAGCATGAGCTCATACTAATACTCCGCCTCACCACCCCTGCAAATAGCCCCTTCATCACGGAGCCTCTGGAGGTCTGCCTCTGTCACCCGCGATGGCGTCCCCACACATCAGAAGTCACCCATAATACATGTTAGAGACACTGCTGACGGGACAACGGGAGCCCAGGGGCCCTCACTCCTCTGACGTGCCATACCTAAAAAAGGGGGGAGGGCACCACTGTCAGCCCTACTGACCAAATGAGAAGAAAACCATAAACTAAGCACACTCAAAGGAAGCCCCAAAAGACAAACATTCTCCCCTCCTGCTTATCATAAGACTACACTAAAAACAGTGGCACACACCCCCTGATTCTCTACCAACTCCCACTAAAAAAATGAACCCAAAATAGAAAAATGCAGAAATAAGAACAATTGGAAGCAAAACACAGAAAAAACAAGCAAGTAAGCAAAAAAGAAGGAACAGAGAAAAATACTAACTTGATTGTCTGAAGTAAGCAAAGAAGAAGGAATAGCACGAAAAACAGACAAGCAAATGCACGGATGAGACCAGACAAAATGCAAGCAGCAGAAAGAAGGTATGAAAATAAGAGAAAATGAAAGAAGAAGAAGAGAGAGTTATGAAGCGAAGAGGTATATAACAAAGAGATGGTTACAAACAAAACCCCCAACTTTTCAAATAAAACACGAAGGGTCTAAGGGAAAAGTTGGAAAAGAGTCCAAAAAATCAAGGTTCTGAAAATCGGACCAATCATCAAACCGTTCTAGTGACTGGTTCACTGGTTTACTAGTCCAACCGGTGGTTCAACCAGAAAAATCGTTTTAGAATAAAATAATAAATAAATTATAAACAATACATCAAATATCTGTTCCTATACTTTGCATTGTTCTGTTCTTGTATGATATGTGCCTTTTTCTTGGCTTGTGGATCAATGCCACTGTGTGTGAGATGATTGTTGTCATCAGAATTGTTACAAGAACCATGATTGAAAATACTTCATCGCTCAATACCTACATACATACATAATGAATTGAATCAATAATATGCATCATGGGTATACGTGAATTAATTTATAAAAAGTTAAAACATGCATCATATAAATATACCTTTTGTTCCCAGCCAATGTTGAGCACTATAATTTCAATGAAGCCTTTAGTATTCATAAGCAGACCAAGAATTACACGTTCCATGACAGGTATTTGGAATAGAAGAGAAACAACAAGAGTACCAAGGACCTTGCCAATACAAGTAAGAGGAACCATCAAGATCACAAATCTCCATCTAGCGGCTCCCTAGATCAAGGTGAGATTAGTCTTGAGGCCACTGATAGCAAAGAAGAGAGGTAGCAGAAGGCCAGAAACAAAGCCCTCAAGCTTCCCAAACACAGCATGTGTCCCAAGTGCATCAGTGATAAAAGCAGAGATCATAACACCAATAAGCACAATGCATATCTGTGTTTCACTGAAGGGTTGTTCCTCTGGGGTTTTATGTATCATCCATGACACTAGAGGCCTAAAACAAGAATGCAAACAACAACAAATGTAAGACTTGACAATAGAACCCAGAGAGAAGCATAAGAACTATTGCGGAAGAACCTAGGGCTAGGGTTTTGATTTGGTACTAATTTGCTTTGCTTCAGAGGTGGAGTGAGTTCACAAATGAGGGGGTGTTAGGGGAAGGGGGTGCTGACGGGTTAGTTTTTTGTTTTTCATTTAAAAAAAAACATAAAACAGTGTTGTTTATTCAAAACTAGTCGGTTTTCAGTCCGGTCCAATTGGCCGGTTCTCGGCCAGTTTAACAGTTTCTTAGCGGTTTGCAAAAAAATGGTTATAAGCAGTGTACCGAACCATTTTTATCGCTGATTTCTGGTTAGACTGGTCCGATTTTCAGAACCATGCAAAAAATCCCTTAGCATTAAAAGCGCCAGTTATAACACCTAGAAAATCGCAACTGACAAAACTCCCCTTCGGGAAAGCAACAGACAGGTGATGGGGCGTCCAAGGCACTTCACAGTTTTCTGACCTCGCTCGTAGAACCCGAACGACGCCCTTCACGCCGAGTTCTCGATCACACGACCAGACAAAAGCTCCAACAACGGAGATTGAGCACCATCACTCTCTCACTTTAGGGGCAACTGTTCTGGACCCGATTTCCAGGTCCTTCCTTGGAACAGTCACCAAATCCAGTTATCCTGGGTTGGGCCACCCCTACGGCCCAAAGCAAATCAATAACCACCAATATCCTAACCCAATATTCAAATTCAAATTCCTCCCTTATCTTAGCTGAACAAGATAAGATAAGATACCTACTTCAAGCTATATAAAGGAGAGTCAGAGGCCCCTCAGGTACGATACGTTACACAATCCTAATCTACACTTATACCCCTTAGATCCATTCTAACTTTGACATCGGAGTGTCTTTACAGGTACTACCCCTTGCCGCTCCAAGAGTCCAATCCATCACCATCAAGACTGGCTAATTCTCAACTCCTCTCACAATTCGTACAAGTGACATCTTGTACAGTTACAAATTCAAAATTTCTTTAATTAATAATAAATTAACAAAGCAGTAGATGAATAAAGATAAAGGATTGTAAAAAATAAGTTTCAAATAATTTTTTTACTGATTATTGATTAAAAATAGTTAATTTCTAAATTATTTTTAAAACACAAATTGGTTCGTTATTGAACAAAAAGAAAATTAAATTCTTATCAAAAATATAACTTTTAAAAAATTGAAATGTTATTAAGATTCAAGACCTTCTAAAAATTTGTTGTGTTACAAAATAGTTACAAAATTTGGAAGAAAAAATTGACAACATAAAAAATATAAATAAATAGACAAAATGACAAATTAGTCCGTAGTAAAAATAAAAGTGATACACATTTAGTAACTTTTTTTTGGGCTGGTACAAACATTTAGTAACTTTAGTGATCTATTCTGATAACGTCCCTCCCCAAAAAATATATATGTATATTAAGTTTTTTTTAGATTTTTTACCGTATTTTTTAATTCAGTAAACTAAGAATTAATTTATTATATATTGTAATTTTATTTAAGAGTTTATCACGTTGTTAGCATACTGTATTCACAATGCAAGATTTAAATACATACATTTTTTTTGTCACTATAACACATAGAGAAGAGGAAAAAAGATTGATTTTGATAATCGAACGAGGATGTAATTACTCAAAAGACAAGTGAATTATCATTGTATTAAAATTTTGACCACATACCTAATATTTGTTTAAGCAGATTAATAAACTAACCACAGTATTAATTTAAATAAATTTTTTTTTAGCATTACCAAATGGATTATTTCTTATTTGTCCATTAAGCTATATATACACATTTAGTAGAGGTGCTGTTTTTTATCCTCAAACATTTCCTTCCCCCACATGGTCCACACCCTAATTTTATGATTCACGAGGGAAGTGTGTCGTGTGATGCAAGGTATGATAAGTATAATGAAAAAAATTAATATTAAAATACTATTAGATCAGGTACTTAATATGCACCTTTTATATTATATTAGATTATAAAATAAAGTTATATAATTTTATTTTTTTTTTAAATGCAAGAATTTATAAAAAAAAATTAAAAATACCGTTTAATTATAATAAGCATATTATAATATAATTTTATAATAAAATTGTGAACAAAGTAATTTAATATTAAAGTCTCGTAAAAAATTTAACTATAAAATTAAAATTTTAATGAACAAATTATTACCTTAATATAATAAAACATTTGTTATGCCACTTATTAACAAAATTATAAAAAAATGACAAAATTTTATTAATAAAAAACTACAATATAGTGCAATATAATTATCACCATATTTCAATAATAAACTTTCAAAAGTCATATAATTTGAAGATAAATGATATTATTAATGAAACTAAAAGAAGTAAGATTTTCTACTAAACTAAAATCGAGTCACACATTAAGAAAATTTTCATCAACTATCAAATTCTGTCAATTATTGAGACACTAAGTAATAAGCCAAAACAAAAATATGACTCATAAATCACAATCAATTACAATGACAAAATAGAATGTCTGTTTGGTACCAATTAAAAGAAACCAAAACTAAGATTTCAAACTCAAATTAATAAAAAAATCAACCAAGAGGATGAAGGTTCCATTAACTGGACCATTGTTTATTAATAATATGTATTTAATCTTTAGTTAAGATTTAAGTCTATAAAATAATCTCGCCAAAACTATTGATTCTCAGTTAATTATACAGTTAGAATATCTCATATAATATAAAGAGAGATTAAAAAATAAAAGAAAACAGTATAACCATTTGAAGCACAATGACTCTATTTTTTAAAAGTAATTTATTAAATAGATAAAATATCTTATAATGCTAAAAATCTTTAGCACAGTTGCAACATATAAATGAAGAATGGTGGTGAATACAGTGAATGATCCGGGGGCAGCCCTGGTTCCCATCCTTCCTGTCATACCCATAGGAAGACTTGCACATACCACATATGGAAAGCATAAAAACTGCATACAGTGAATGGTTCGCGCTTATAGTCTTTCCAACATTATCACCATAAATTCACACACTTGTTCACCCAAAGTTGTCATTGTCTTTTCTTGAGTAATACCAAAAAAAACAAATACATAATTAATATGTTGTTTAATCTATTATTTAATCACTAAAATATTTAAACTCATAATACCATAAAATGAAGAAATTTTTGGATTTTTTATTTTAATATAGAAGAGTGAATAGAATTTTACGTTAATGTTATAAAAAATAGAATTTTACAGTGTTTTGGAGGTGTACTGTAAAATAATACAATACGCAGCAGTCTGTGTATTATTTTTATAAATTAAAAAAATTTTGATTTGACAATGAATTCTATAGCCCCAAAATTTTGTAAAATACCATAATTTCCAATATTAAAGAATTACACCAATTCTTATCCAATATCCAAAAAAATTAACCGAAACCTCTCCGTGCAACAATATAGGGTGATTATTTGAATTAATCATTATATGTTACATAAGTTCAATCACAAATAAAAAAAATTAATTTGAAAAGAAAACAAACATATATATACTCTAATGCATACTCTCACAGATCAAAACATGAGCAAAAGTAATTTCAAATCTTATTCATCATGTCTAACCAACGCTCTGAGATGAAGAGTAAAAATAGTATTTAACATGATTATTAATATTTGTTATTTTTCACACTTTTTTTATCATAAAAACTTTGACCTAATATCATCTTCTGCTGCCATGTCTTTCAAAAATATCATAATACATAAAGCAAAGCATATAATTTCAAAAAGAGTAAAAATAAAATACAAATCCTTATAATATATAGCTTGTATGAGCCTTAACCATCCAAAGAAAAAATAGGTTTTAGTCTCGTCTTCTGTAACTTGACTTAACAAAAAAAAGAAATAAGTATGATTTTGGTCCCTAATGTAGAGTCCAAAAATTTATTTCGTCCCCGCCTTTTTTTCGCTACAAAATGGTCCCCAAAGTTTCAGTTTATTTTAAAATCATCCTTCGGACGAAAATACCCTCCCCTCCCATCTTCTTCCTCAACACCCGTCTTCTTCTTCAATATTAAAAGAAGCAGAAGCAGATGCACAAACGCAAAAAAAAAAAAAAGGCAACAATGGATAACAATCAGCAGAACAAGTATAATAAAAACCAAAGCAGCAGAAACAGAAGCGACCAAAGCATCAACAACAGGAATAAAAGGAATAAACAGAAGCTACCACAACAACAACAACAATAGAATCCTTTAAATTTGAAAAATTAAAGAAAAAAGAATAAAAAATTGAAACAGATGGAAAGGGTTGTGGCGGTGATGGTGGAGGAGGGGCTGCAACAATGAACAACGATGTGGAGGAAGAAGGGTTGCGGCGGTGAACAACGATGTGGAGGAGGAGGGGTTGCGGCGGTGGTGGAGGAGGAGGGGTTGCCGCGCTCCTCTCTTCTCTTTCTCTCTCCCTCTGCTCTCTCCTCTCTTGCCATTAGTGTAGGGAGCAGTGGCAGATCACAGGCAGCGGTGCGGCGGTGCGGCGGTGCCGTAGTGCTCTCTCCCTTCCCCCTTCTTCCCTTCCCTCCCCTCCCCTCTCGTGCCCCACCCCCTTTCTTTCCTCCGCCGATGATGTCTATCCCTTTCTTTCTTTTTTTATTTATTTATTTTATATTTATTTTATTTTATTTTATTTTAATGAAGGATAATTTAGTAATAAAAAAATAAAATTGATAAAAGGGACGATTTTAAAACAAACTAAAATTTTGGAAACCATTTTATAGTGAAAAAAAAGTCGAAGACGAAATAAATTTTCAGCGCCTCTGTGTTAGAACCAAAATCATACTTATCCCAAAAAGAAACTCATCTGTGGCTAAGAAGTTGTTTGTCCCAAAGGTGCCACGACAGTCTCTAGGCATTACCCATGCATTACAGTATCACATACACTATATGAGTTTATTTTTGGATTCATTTTTCTTCTCATGAGACTTGAATTCAAGTGTGGTTGTTAAGGAGGCATATGATATGTGACTCAACTAAGCCTCCAACCACACTGGAAAATGATTAAAAAGTCATATATTATGTGTGTGCTGTGAAAAAAAATTGGAAAGAACTCATCCTGGAACCAAGCCCAGAGCAAGAAAGCAAAAGCATAAAATAAATAAATAAATAATGACCTAAAACAATAGCTCCCCGGCATGCTTTCCTCCTATTTAGGTGAAAAAGGTCATTACAAATTAATCCAAATGTGTCCTTTCAAGTTTCTCTAGAATCCTGTCCTAAAGAAAAAAGTTGAATAAAAAATTGAATATAAGTTTGTCCAAATATTTACATATGCTCGACCAAAAAAAAATGTTGATAAGAAATGGATTAAAAATTATAAAGATGTGTACTTGATTTTCATTTTCAACATAAGAGCTCGTGAAAGGGGCCACCCAACTAGAATTGACACTGAAAAATAGTTCTGTTGAGTGTTGACGACATTCCAAGTTCCTTTAATTTGGAAAGTTTTAGAAAATTCAATCCATTCATTGGTCCTTCCAACAAATTTGATGAAAGTTTTAATGTCACCAAATTTGAGAGAATTCCTAGAGTTTCAGGCATACCACCAGTTAGAGAATCTGAAGCAAAGATTTAATACCTGAAGGTTTTTCAAGAATCCAAAACTCTTTAGAATTGTCCCATTGAGTTGGTTGTGACCGAGATTTAACGTCCTCAAGGATGATAAATTCGCCAATGATGATGGAAAATAGGACCTGTGATGGTGTTGTTACTGAGATCCAAGACTTCAAGATGCTCAAGCTTGCCTAATGAATATGCAAGTTCCCACTGAGTTGGTTTTCTTGTAAGACAAGACTCTGCAAGTTCTGAATTCTTGATAGCATCTTAGGGACTTCACCCTGAAGAAAGTTACCGTGCAAATCAAGCTGCACAAGAGTTCTACTCAGATTAGAAATCCATGAAAGGATCCCTTGATTGAGATTGTTGTTTGAAATAGTGGCTGCTTAACACAATAGTGTAGTGTAGTTTATATTTGAAATCATTAGTCTATGACATATCTATCATATATATGACTCTGAAATGCTTCTGAATATGTGAATGTCAATAATTTGTGTGTAGTACAAGTATTTATCTTTTATCTTTTACTTTTATTAATGAGTTGAAGCAAAAAATCTGCTATTTGTCACACTTTATTTTGCAAATATTGCTCTTATACAAACTTGTAACAAACTCCAATCTTTATCCACCTGGTATTTTTTTTCTAAAAATGAAAATAATATTTTCTTTTTTTTGTAACAGAAAATTGCACGCTAGTGCTTATTAATTTTTGGTGAGATTTTACATGTTGTTGTCTTCTTATGAAGTTTATAGTCGAGAATCATCATTAAATGATAATTTAGTCAAATAGATCAAATTATTTAACGGTTAATCTCAACTATTAAAGTTAAATGAAGATAATTATACGTGAATTTTTACTTTAATTATTAATTATATATATATAAGTAGGTCAACATTTTTTGTGATCCTCATATCTGAATTTTGAAGTGGTTCATCGCTTTTCCAGTCAACGGTGGAGTGTCCTGGTTGCACACCTTGACTTTATGGACTCCTGATTTTTACTTGCATTTTATTGGGGAAAGAAAACCAAACTTCAAGTCACGAGCGATTAGGACACTCACTACAAATCTGCAACTACTTGATCATTTCAATATAATTATGGTGGATAAATAATACCTTAGACATGATTATGCTTAAGAAATATTTCTATTTTAAAGACTTTTTTTTTTACTTTTTTTTTTCGTTTAATGGCAGTGGTAGGGCCATTACCAACCCATTTAGGCATTTAGTACAACCTGCATTTTCTGTGGTCAATCAGAACAAAAAAAAGTAAAAAACCATGATAACGAATTCCACATTTAGTTTTCCAATTTATTCTAATAATATTCGTACTATTTTTCTCTCTGTTCATTCTTCTAGAAGTTGTATATAACAAAGTGCTTTGTTTAGTTTGATAAATGTGGTTTATATCTTTTGCAAAATAAGCTACCTTGATCTCTTTGTAAGGTTATCCTATTATCTAGTATAGTACTATCTACTATCTCTACTTCTCTAGCCATTCTCACTCTTCATTTACTTTCATGCTGATTGTTCAACAAAAATTCATAACTGCTTCTATGATTTCCTATGAAAAGGAAAAGGAAAAGAAAATAACATAACATGATAACTTCTAAATAATTTTATGAAAACAAAAAAAAGGCTTCCTTAGTTGGCGATAAAGATTTTTCTAGTGCAGAAAAAAAAATACAATTTGCAAACTAAGCAGCTGCTATCAAGGAGTGCTTAAAACAAAGCTTACCTCTAATTTTTGCAACTTGCTTGCTCCATATTGTTACTAATGTTACCACGGAGATAAATCAATTTAAACAATGATATATTAACTTGTGAATTATTATTGGATCATCTATATGTAAACTGTAGAATTTTGTTGATTTCAGAGTAGGCCTCATAGCAGCAGTAACTTCAAGGCTGAAGACTTTGATGCAGCTCTATTAACAATTAATTAAGAACTCTGAAGTTCTTAGTCTCTTTATATGCACTTTTAAGTTTTGTTCCAACCAGCCATTGCATTTATCTTACTTTTTTTTTTTTTTACCAAAGATATGAGACTCGAACTCGCAACTTCTTAATTGAGTATGGAAAGACTATGCCATTTGAGTTATAACTCATTGGCCATTGCATTTATCTTACTTGTTCTCACTTAGTTGTATAATTTTATGCATTTAGAAACTGTAACAGCCACCTCTTACATATACTTATCAAAATATTTAAAGTACTTACTAGTAGTGAAGAGAAAAACTCAGAATATAAAGACATAGTGATCATTCTTCTCATCAAAGTATATGATGAATGCATTAATCCAAACAATTTATTTGTAATAATAGTCAATTCAAATGTTGTTTCAGTTATGAAAAACGAGAAACAAAGACTGAAAAAATAAGAACTAGATACACATTCGATCACAAAAGCATGCTTACATTTTATCACAAAAATACTAATCAACTAAAGACAGCACCAAAGGACTACAAAAAGAGTTACTAAAAAAATACACAGCCTTCTTCCTATCCACATTCCAAAGGAACTAAAAACAGAATATGAATGCATTCACCTCCTGCGCAGTGGAACAACGTCGTTAACAGCACCATGATTAACCCCCTCAGTGGCACCATCAGCAGCCCCAGCCTCATGCCCCGCAATAACAACATCACCAGGAACATCCTCCTCGTCTGCACGTTCATTACTATTGAGATCTGGTTGTAGAGGAAAAAGGGGAAGTAATCTTTGCAAATTCAATCCACTATTTTGGTGGCAGTGTGAAAGAGTTATGGAGACAAATTGGTGTATAAATTCTCCCACTACACTACACATTCTCTAGTGAGTGATTTCCCACCATTAAAAATATTATTGATGACTAATTGATGATTACAAAACACAAAAATTACTAGCACCCTATCACTTCTCTATTAACAAAGTTATACATTCTGTTAATGGTAAATCTCAACCTAATCAATATAAAAAAAAAAGGACTCAATTTGGTTTTTATCTAATTTTAGAAAAGATAAAATGTTTTTTTGTCTAAGAAAATATTTCGGCCATCAATTTTTTTATTTTAGGATAATATGTTTCCTTTACTAAAAAATTTGTTAAATAATAATAAAAATTAGTTTTATAAGAATTTTATCTGCAATTTTAGGATTTTAAACTTTCACAAACTATTAATAAATTTATTTTTAAAAAATTCCTTCGCCAATGATGGTTAAATAGAGAAAGACCATTATTAAAAAGGATATCGCAAGACAAAAAAAAAGTAATTGCAGTGCAAAAATATTTTAAAAAGAAAAAATAACATAGAACAAGAAATAAAATAAGATAATAACATTAATATTAATAATATTTGTATTGGTGAATGGTGATGATAACAGTAAATGAGATAACAATAATAATATAAAATATGATTACACAATAAAAATAGCAGAGATAAAAATGATAATAATAAAAATAAAAAAGGTGATAATAGTAGAGGTGATAGTTAATTATATTATTAGAAAAAAAGTTTGTGAAAGTTTAAATTCCTCACAAAATTACAAATAGAACTTTCATAAAATTAATTTTTATTACTATTTAATAAATTTTTTAACAAAGGTCATGTTGTCTTAAAATAAAAAAGTTGAAGATTCAAATATCTTTTTTTAACAAAGAACGGACAGAAGTTTAGTTGAATCTTTATTCATCAATATATCAAAAGATTTATATACAAATAAAAGAATGAATAAAAAATGGGCAAACTAACTCTAATAAATAGAATATACATGCATGAAACTAACAATCACTAATAAAAATTAACATGACTACACGCTAACTACCACTATCTCATTACAAATTAATCCAAATATGTCCTTTCAAGTTTCTCTAGAACCCTGTCCAAAAGAAAAAAATTGAATAAAAAATCGAATATAAGTTTGTCCATATATTTACATATTCTCCACACAAAAAAAATGTTGATAAGAAATGGATTAAAAATTTATAAAGATGTGTACTTGATTTTTGCTTTCAACATAAGAGCCCGTATTTTAAATGATACATAAATTTTTATAGATTTAATTATTTTTGGAGGTTTTTATAATTTTACCAAAATTTTAATTAAATTTTTATAATTTTTAATTAGATTTTTATATTATTTTATTTTTTAATTAAGTTCCTATTAATGTTAAATATCAAAAAATATTAATGAAGTATGAATTAAATTATTTATCCATATGATACATTTATAATATGGATAAAAAAGTTAAAAAAAATTCAAACAGCATCTTCAATACCATTTAGAGAGAATGGTATTTTTGGAGGTTTTTACTATTGACAATAATTTACAGGATTACTCTAGGTTTATTGATTTTTTTGTGTTAAAAATTTGGGATATCATATTTTGGAAATGGCGTGCTGATCTTCTGTTGATCTTGAGAGATGCAAATACAGTAATAGACATCATGGCAAAGACTGTAATTAGGACTATTTCTCTCCAAGTGGAGCTTCCGTTGCCTTAGCTTGGAAGGAGTTTGAAAGTAGTATTCAGCAAAACTGTATTTCTTAAACAGTTTTTTATTTATTTTTTCTTTTTTAGTTGTTGTTTATTTTTTTAAGTCACCAAAAAAAAATAAACAAAAATCAACTTTCTACAAACAAGATTAATTTCAAACAAATCAATCCAGAACAATTTTAAACAGATTAATTTCAAATAAACCACCTTCAAAATTAGAATAATTGTTACATCTAAAATCAAAATGTACTAACAGAAAGAGAGAGAGCGACAAAGAAGCACTAACTGCGGCTGTTGCTCAATTTTGCCGCTGAACCACTTCATATTTGGCGTTGCTGGTCCATCTCCACCACTGGCGGAAAGGAACCTTGAAGGAACCTTGAGGAAAATCAAACCGAAAATCAGAGTTTTCCTTCTCAATAAAAATACAACAAGGGTTTGGAGTTTTTTAGTCAGAGAAAATAATAAGGATATTTTTGAAATTTTAAAAATATTAAAGTGTTTTTGGTTAAATTTTTTATTTTTAATTTTAGAATATTTATTTTTTTAATAAAATATTTTATTATTTTAATTTTTTTTATAGGAAAAATTTAATTGAAAAAAACTTAAATGATACAAAAATTTAATTAAAAAAATATAAAAATATAAATAAAAATTTGATAAAATTATAGAGAGCGATAAAATAATTAAACAATTTTATATAAGCATCTAAAGAATGTAATGGTATATGTTGACCCTAGCTGCGTTTTGTGGTGACGGAAATGGATCTTCTCCATTTTTTTTTGTCATTGGAGAGAATAAAGTGTAATCTCTCACCTTTAATTCTACAAGTGGGACTGAAAATAAATAAGAGAGAGAATGCAATGAAGGGTGAGATCTTCCACTGGATACCATCCAGTTTTTTTTTCCACTGGAGAGATCCACTCCCCTGTGGTGACCGTATTATCTCTGTAGCTATAATGGCAACAAGGTGTTTTCCAATAATAAGTCTACACGTGCAAGGGTAGTTGGATTTTTTGTTAGGAAATTATTTGATTTTCTAATTTATTTGTGGGCAATACATATATTAATTATAATAATAAATTATGCTATTTCAAATTAAATGACTTATATAATGGTGATCTTATTTATTGTTATAAATGCTAAATTGAATAAGTCATTATTACTTTTGATTTGGAATTAAATGAGAATAAAATCGGATATTATCTTTTGTTCCTTAGATAATTATCTTTATGGATTTTAGATATATTATCTTTTGTGCTTTAGATACTATTTTATTTGGGCTTAAGGGTTTAATGGGTGCCATACTCAAATATAAATAGACCTTCAGGGTTTCGGTCCCCAATATGCCAAAGCCGCCTTTGTTATTCTTTCCCCATCAAAAGAGTTGCAGTTCAGCCTCCTAGGAATACAGAAGGCTTTGGTTGAGGAAGATCGAAAGAACCACAAGATCCAAACTCTTCCGATCGTATGATTCATGTTTATGAATTCAGGTACGCTTCCGCATTATGTTATGTTATATTTTTGGTGATTCAATATGGATGATCTGGGATATTGAATTATTAAAATTAATTTATTCTAACAAGTGGTATCAGAGCCATTCATAATTTAATCATCAAAAATATTCAGTTTTTTATTTTTCTATTATCGAATTAATATATATATATATATATATATATATATATATATATATATATATATTGTTTACGATATAAATTGTTGCACGCATATATGTGAACTTGTTTGAGTTTGTATGTGTGCGTCAATGTATATATAAATTGATACGTATATATATATATATATATATATATATATCCATCGATATGCCCTCCTGTGTTCTTTACGTGATGACAATAATGTATATAAAGAAATATAAAAAAATATATATTTTTGTGTTCCTTAATCAATATATGCGTGTATTATGTATATACGATTGTGCCTATATATATGATTTTAGTATTGTTTCAGATTACATGTTATTACTGCTATTTGGATTGCTTTATATATATATATATATATATATATATATAAAAAGCAGCCGAAAGTATATATATATATATATTTTACCGTATCGAATTTTTTTTATTTGATATAGTAATTGATTTATTCTGAAACATTAGCACAAAAATATTATTATAATGGTCTCGGGTTTTTTTTTATGTGTGTCATTAATTTAGTATAAAATTAATGGATTATTCTTTTGAGATATAAGAATTATTATATCTACTAATTTTATAAAGATTGATTCTAATTTTAATGGATCAAGAATTCTTGGCATATGAATTATAATCATATTTTTTTTTAAGATCTCAAAAGACATCATTAAGATTTACTTCCTTTTGAGATTTAAGTATTTTTTTTTGTTGTTACATAAGAAAATTGGTAACAATTTGGATTAGTATACCCATCTATTTTATAAAGATTTGGTTTTGGAATAAATTGATTGAACATTATGCTGCCAAAGTAGCCTCTTTTATGAAAATTGATTTATTCAAAACATAAGGAATATGGTGCTATGTAATTCATACGAATATTGATCGGCTCAAAGGAAGGTTTATATTTGGCCGAATTACATACACATATTGATGGTAAATACATATTTGGGTAACTAATTAAGAATAAAGTAATGTTTATTATTTATGCAAACAATAATCGACCCAAAGGAAGTTTATTGTTTGGCCAAATAATAAGCATTGCATACTTCTGTTTATTTTCTATTAATTATGCGGTCAATAATCGGCCCAAAGGAAGGTTATTGTTTGGCCAATTAATAGAAAATATATGCGATAATAAATAGGTTGCGAAGTTTAAGTTTCCATGTGCGCATTAAGTCGGTCCAAAGAAAGGCTTAATGTGTGACAGGAATTTTGACAATATTTGATTACTGCAATGAGAGTATCACTTACAGTTAATTTTTCTATCCAAAGATTGAAAATTAATGTTGTGCTAGATATCTCAATATGGATTTTTACCCATTAATAACTAATATTACTGCATGTTCTTTTTGTTCTAATCCAGAAACTATGGCTTTAGCTACCAATGTTTCTGCGCAAATTAGCAGTATTCCTATGCTGAATGGTTCAAACTTTAAAGTTTGGAAGGATATCATGGAAATTGTCCTCGGTTGTATGGATCTGGATATAGCTCTTCGAGAGGAGAAACCCACTTCCACTCCGGAAAATCTCAATGAGGTTAAAATAGAGAAGTGGGAGAGATCCAATCGAATGAGCATTATGATCATGAAACGCTCAATTTCTGAGGCGTTTCGGGGCTCAATTACTGAGGATAAAGATGCCAAACAGTTCCTAAAGGATGTTGAGAAATTCTTTACTAAGAAATTCAGTGCTCACATGGCTTTATCTTCTCAGTATAAAAGAAAGCGTGATACTACTGCGGATGCGCCTTCTCAGCAGAAAAAGGCTAAGAAACAGGATCAAGTTTCAACCTGTTTCTTCTGTAAGAAGGTGGGACACATGAAGAAGAATTGTACCAGTGTAAAGAAGGGTATAATTCTTACTTTCGTTTGTTCTGAGGCTAGTTTAAGTTATGCACCTGTTGATACTTGGTGGGTAGATTCTGCTGCTACTATTCATGTAAGTGTCACTATGCAGGGTTGCCTGTGGAGCCGACCGCCAAGTGATGCTGAAAGATACATCTACGTGGCAGACGGCAATATAGTTGCAGTCGAAGCTATAGGAACCTTTAGATTATGTTCCACGAGTGAATTTTACTTGGATTTATTAGAGACATTTTATGTACCGTCATTTAGACGAAATTTGGTTTCTGTTTCTCGTTTGGACAAATCAGGTTATTTTTGTTCATTCGGAGACAATAAAGTCAGTCTCTTTTACAATTCGAATAATATTTGCTCTGGTCATTTGGTGGATAATCTATATGGGCTTAACTTAAATTCCTATAATAATGAAATACTGCAAACAGGTACAAAACAAAAACTGAATGAGAATTCGGCATCATTATGGCACAAACGCCTAGGCCACATCTCTAAACAGAAAATTCAGAGGCTCATGTCGGATGGAATTCTCGAACCCCTAAATTTGGCGGACTTTGAACTCTGCATTGAGTGCATAAAGGGGAAAAGGACAAACGAAAAGAAATTAGGTGCCGAGAGAGCTAAAGATGTCTTAGAACTAATACATACCGATATATGTGGCCCATTCCCTACTGTCTCTTGGAATTGACAACGGTACTTTATTACGTTCATAGATGATTACTCTCGTTACGGGTATCTATATTTAATTCATGAAAAGTCCCAAGCCTTGGATGTTTTCAAGTCTTTCAAAGCTGAAGTTGAACTTCAACTTGGAAAGAAAATTAAAGCTGTCAAATCTGATCGTGGTGGTGAATACTACGGAAGATATGACGGTTCAGGTGAGCAACGTCCTGGGCCTTTTGCTCTTTTCCTAGAGGAGTGTGGTATTGTTCCGCAATACACTATGCCAGGCAAACCTAGCATGAATGGTGTTGCAGAGCGAAGGAACCGAACTCTTAAGGACATGGTGAGAAGTATGATTAGTCATTCTTCCTTGCCTGAATTACTCTGGGGAGAAGCCTTAAAGACCGCAGTGTACATCCTTAATAGGGTGCCAAGCAAAGCAGTTAACAAAATCCCATATGAAATTTGGACTGGGAAAAGGCCCAGTATAAAGTATTTGCATATTTGGGGATGTCCAGCTAAGGCGCGACTTTATAGGCCGCATGAAAGAAAATTGGACCCAAGGACAATTAGTTGCTACTTTGTTGGTTACGCTGAGTGTTCACGGGGTACAAATTTTACAATCCTGCATCAAGGTCTATTTTGAAACGGGAAATGCGAGATTTCTTGAGGATGTTGAGTTTGGGGGGAAGGAAATATTAGGAATGTTGCCTTTGATGAGGATTCTGTAACTGACAATGATCTGGTCTTTGTATCTATTATTGTTCAAGACACAGTTATAGTACAAGAGCACAATGAGAGTTCTACTGTAGATCTAGTTACAGTACAAGAGAACAATGAGAATATTGTTGTTTCTCAAGATACTGCTACAGCACAGGAAAATAATGGGAATCCTCCTCAATCCCAATCCATACAGCAAGCTCAACAACCTCAAGAAGTGTCATTAAGGAGATCCAATAGAGAAAGGTGAAAATCCATCTATGGTCTCAAACAAGTTTTTCGTTAATGGTATCACAAGTTTAATTAAGTCATTATCTCATGGTTTTGAGGTAAATATTATAGATAAATGTGTATACCGCAAGTTCAGTGGGAGTAAATACTTTTTTGGTCTTATATGTTGATGACATTCTACTTGCCAGCAACGATATAGGCTTGTTGCATGAAACTAAGAAATTTCTATCGAACAAATTCGAAATGAAAGATCTTGGTGATGCCTCTTTTGTATTAGGAATCGAGATACTAAGAGATTACTCTCAAGGTATTCTTGGATTATCACAAAAAAAAACTATATCGAAAAGATTTGAAGTAGATATGGCATGGAAAGTTGTAGACCAATGGACACACCTGTAACTAAAGGAGACAAGTTCAACCTCAAGCAATGCCCTAAAATGATCTTGAGAAGACAGCAATGCATGATAAATCTTATGCATCAGCACTAGGGAGCTTAATGTATGCTCAAGTCTGCACACGTCCCGATATATCATTTATAGTGGGAGTGTTGGGTAAATACTTGAGCAATCCGGATATGGATCATTGGATAGCTGTTAAACACGTAATGCGTTGTTTAAAGAGAACAAATGATTACATGCTTATTTATCGGAGATCAGAAAATTTGGAGATCATTAGGAACTCTGATTCCGATTTCGATTTCATGGCATATGGTTGCGAAACTTTGTCACTAAGCTTCATATAGTAGATGACATTGAAAGGCCATTAAAGATATTTTGTGACAATAAGTCAGCAGTACTATACTCCAATAACAATAAGATCTTGACAAAATCGAAGCATGCAGACATCAAGTTCTTAGTTGTCAAGGAGAAAGTTTAAGAAAAACAGATTTTCATAGAACATATAGGAACAGAGTATATGCTAGCAGACCCATTACCAAGGGATTGACCCCTAAAGTTTTTCATGAGCACACTGCTCGGATGGGTGTCAATATTTGTGATGCCTTGGTTTAGTGGGAGTTTATGCTATATGTCCTATGACAGATATTGAGTTATTTTCTGCAGAATTAAATTGATGGTTTATTTCATATTATGTGAAATGTTCATTTTACAATATTTGTATTGTGTTTGATCTCAATAAAGTTGGACCAGCTGGAAATAGACATGCATGAGATCACTTGGCATGTAATTTCCATATTACTCATCCAAATTTGATCTATGTCGTTGAGTATATTAGGATGGTGATTGGCGTGGTTTAGTCACGGCATTTAATGTGATAAAAGCTGCGGTAGTTCCATATCTAATGTATGAGACGGACCAGATTGTTAAAGTAATGAGAGAAATAGCATTCAGATGCGCGCATAAAGTTTATAAAGATGTGATTATGTCAAGAAATAATATATGTATAGCCCAAGTGGGAGATTGTTAGGAAATTATTTGATTTCCTAACTTATTTGTGGGCAATACATATATTAATTATAATCACAAATTATGCTATTTCAAATTAAATGACTTATATAATGGTGATATCATTTATTGTTATAAATGCTAAATTGAATAAGTCATTATTACTTTTGATTTGGAATTAAATGAGAATAAAATCGAATATTATCTTTTGTTCCTTAGATAATTATCTTTATGGATTTTAGATATATTATCTTTTGGGCTTTAGATACTATTTTATTTGGGTTTAAGGGTTTAATGGGTGCCATGCTCAAATATAAATAGACCTTCAGGGTTTCGGTCCCCAATATGCCAAAGCCGCCTTTGTTACTCTTTCCCCATCAAAAGAGTTGCAGTTCAGCCTCCTAGGAATACAGAAGGCTTTGGTTGAGGAAGATCGAAAGAACCACAAGATCCAAACTCTTCCGATCGTATGATTCATGTTTATGAATTCAGGTACGCTTCCGCATTATGTTATGTTATATTTTTGGTGATTCAATATGGATGATCTGGGATATTGAATTATTAAAATTAATTTATTCTAACATTTTTGACTTTGAATTTGAAATTGTTAATGATGATAAAAAACAATAAAAGAGAAAGTAAACTCTTTAAAAGGTTATTAGTTACAAAATCAAATAAATTTGGAAAGTGTTAGGTAAACAATGACTATTTTGAATAATATGAACAACTATTAATCAAATAAAAATATATTATACTTTTAAATTAACTATCTAAATCTTAATATTAAAATAATTATTCGTATAACTAGTGAAATAAATATCCAATATATTTATTATTTATATTATTTAATATTTTCATTGTCTACCTATACTTTTTTAATTAATTTGTGCTAGAAAATTTAAAAATTAAAAAACATTAATCTTATTCCAAAATTCATGAAGGATGAGGGATGACTAAGTTAGGGTTTTTGGCTTGTTGACGGCGCATCGCACCATGGCTTGAGCATTTGGAGCGCATTTGGGATAACTCAAAAGAGGGGCATCTATCGAAAGAAATTCACCGTCAACAAAATTACCGGTAGCAACTGGTATAGTAACAGCGAGCGGGTACTTGTGGTCGGAGAAGATCGAACTCCGGTGGATAGCGGTGACCAGTGAAGACTGATCGAAGGATTAACTACGGCAACATTGGTGATTTCTGATTCTCACATGGAAACTCGCGATCCATTTCAGAGACCAATGGCCTTTATTAACGCTACATTTCCAACCACTAACAATGGACACCTCCAAAATTTATTCCCTTCAGCTACCCATTTATGAACAACGAATGTTAATTTTATCGTCTTCTACTCTACAACACAGCATCAACTTATTACGACGACAAATATTCTAGCGACAACTTTTTCTTAGTGGAATATAGCCATTCGAGCAATTATCATTATTAGCCATAGAGAATCTCTCTATTTACAATCCAATCTCCACCATAACAACCCAAGAATAACCATATTTAATTAAAGAATGCAATGCCATCATTCAGAATCACTTATCAAAGAAGATGCCAGATCCAGGGAGTTTTCAAATTCCATGCACCATTAGGAGCACAATCTTTGAGAAAGCGTTATATGATCTGGGAGCAAGCATCAATTTAATGCCCTTGTCTGTGATGAAGAAGCTGCAAATCGAAGAGGCACAACCCACGAAGATAGCATTACAGATGGCAGACAAATCTATGAAGCCTACATACGGATTAGTGGAGAATATCTTGGTCAAAGTGGGTAAGTTTTTCCTTCCAACAGATTTTGTGATTCTTGACACACGGGAGGATGAGAATGCCTCTATAATTTTTGGAAGACCATTCTTAGCCACGGGGAGAGCTCTAATTGATGTAGAAGTGGGTGAATTAGTGCTCAGAGTGCATAATGAGCAACTGGTCTTTCATGTCTTCAAAGATATACATTCAGCAGGTAAAGAAGAAAGGTGCATGCAGACTGAGCTTATTGATCCAAACCTTCAAGAACCCTCTGATGATGCACAGCAAAATATGCAGCTCAAACCTCCTTTGGTGGCAATCAATAAAACTCCTCCTGACATCAAACATAAGTTTGGTGTCGAGAATGCATCATCCACCAAGGAGGAGGTTCCCAAAAAGAAGAAAGTATCGAGAGGATGGAGAAACAAAAAGATCCCCACTGAAGGTTTCTCCCCAGGAATGAAAGTGGTGTTGACTAGCAATCCAGTGTGGATTTATACAGTAAACAGAATCCTCTCTCTAGAGCATATTGAGCTATTTTGTGGAGACACAGGAAAGAAGTTCAAAGTAAGGGGTGAAGAGCTGAGCCCCTATGATCCTCCTCCTTAGAGGAGCTGACCGTCAAGCTAGTGACGGTAAAGAAGCGCTTGTCGGGAGACAAACCGATGATTTTGTATCCTTAGTTATTTTTCCATTGAGTTGATTATATTATTTGTTTGATTTTTAATGAGTTTTTACTGCTTTCCTTTACTTTACTTGTGTTTTAATCATGCAAAATTTTTAAAACAGGAACCAGACACTTAGCAAAAATTTTTTAACACTCTAATAAAGATACAATATATATATATATATATATATATATATATTCTTTATTTTAACCTTTTTATTTTTTTATCATTTTCTTCTTTTTATTTTTGTTTTTCCTCCTCCGTGCATTTTTTATGTCCCTCCCTATTTTTCAGATTTTCTTTGCTTGAGGACAAGCAAACCTTTAAGTTTGGTGTTGTCACTTCGCTGATGGTTTTTAAAGCACCAAAGGGAGATGAATATTCTTCATGGAGGAATGAAATGGCCACTAGCATAACTGAGGTGGTTAAGTTCCTTTCATTTTATTTCTCTTTCGTTCTTATTTTGTTGTTTTCTACTTTCTGTTGCTTTGATTGCCTGCATGATCTTTAGTACTTTCAGTTCTTAGAATTAGTTTCGTTCTATTATATGTCTCATGTATTGCTCACTGAACTTGAATCTAAAAAAAAAAGAAAAAGAAGTGATATATTGCATGAGAAATTGAGTTTATATTGAAGAGTAGTCTTATTCACTTAAATGTGGTGGTATTTTCTGTAACTCTGAATGCATGACATGAACAATGCATATTTAAATTTGAATCAAAGAATGTTGATGTACAAGGAACAGGAATTTAGAGAACTATTATGAAGTCTCTGTAATAAGTAAAAGTTTAATCCTTGAAGCAAAAGAAACATCAAAAAAAAAAAAGACAGACATAACAAGGTCCAAGGCTCTGAGCATCAATAACTAGGGAGGTCAGACATGATTAAAAGCTTAAAGAGTTATGTCCCTAGTTATATGCTTGTGGTGTTCTTGTGTCAAGTAATCCTTGAGACAAAACATTTAGAGTCGAGATCAATTGCAATTAACAGAGTATGCCAAAGGCTTTGAGCACCACTGTCTGGGAATAACGGAAAAAAAATAAGAACTTCAAAAGATTTCTCTTGTTAAGTGCTTGTGGTATTTCTGTATCAAGTAAAACTTGAGACAAAACATTTAAAGTCACGGCTAGACTCAAGGTACAAAGCACCAAAGAAAATAAAAATTGCTTTGTTCAAGGGTTAAATTGAGTTACAAAAGATCAGAGAATTCATAATATTATTCGGATTCGAATTCCGAATGACAGTAACATTCCTCTGATTCAAAGGAGAGTGAGATGCCAAAACTATTTAGAGTTACAATGAATAAACCCCATTTTAAGAATATACTTGAACATGACTAAACTCTCACTTCTCATGCAAATTCACATCTTAATCTTTCACTTATTTTGGTTGGTTGAGGACAAGCAATAATTCAAGTTTGGTGTTGTGATGCGTGAGCATCTTTCCTATCTTTTCCTAGTAAATTTGCATTTAAATTGTTGAGTTTAATCAAGAATTAATTATCTTTTAGCCACTATGGATGCTACTTTGAGTCTTGTGCAATTCGGTTTATTTTAGGTAGCATTTGGCTGGATTTGATGGAGTTTCTGCAGAAAAAGAGAAGAAGGCGAATGATGCTGTCAACCCTGACCTCTCTGCACTCAAACCTGAATAACTCGAGCTACAGAAATCCAAATGACGTGATTTCAGTGGAATTGGAAAGCTAACTTCCAGAGCTTTTCAACAATATATAATAGTCCATACTTCTTTTGAATCAACTCTGCCAAGGCTGCGCCTAACTTGAGATTTCTCAAGTTAGGCGCAAGAAACAACAACAACACACAACATTTGCTCTGCTCCAAGTAAGCTGCATTGCCTCCTCTTCAGTCCAAGTAAGGCGCCTTGTGTGGTGAACAACATGAAGTTAAGCGTAGCTCTTAGCCAAGTTAGGCGTGGATCCAGTGAAGCCAAGTGGTCCCCACGTTACAAGGCGCGGATTATTTAATTAATTCTGATTTAAATTTAAATTTTATTTTAAAATAGAAAAAGATATTATTTTAATTTTAAAAAGATAGATTTTAAATTAATTAGGATTAGATATAAAAGGGAATTCCAATAGGGTGATTCCAACACAACATTATTCCGATTTACAATTTACAATCCTTATTTTTCACTCTGAACCATGAGCAACTAAACCTCCACTGTTAAGGTTAGGAGCTCTGTCTATTGTATGGATTGATACTATATTTTTCTATTTTAATTCATGTTTTAATTTATATTTCAATAATTATTTTCGTTCTTTATTTTATGAATTTGGGTGGAACGGAAGTATGACCCATGTTCTAATTGAGTTCTTGTATAACTTGGAAAAGCTCTTTACTTGAACAACAGTTTGAAAACATATTATCCTAAATTTCTAATTGTTTGTATTTAACGGGATACGTGACATATAATCCCTTTATTTTTGGATAATTAGGATTCTTGTGGCATATAAACTGGAATTTGATCATGCAGCTTCTAATTGGAATTAATTGACCAAGGAATTGGCAGTTAATGAATTTTAGAGGAGACTAGGAAGGTCTAAGGAATTAGGGTCTAGTCACATATAGTTTGCCATGAATTACATCTTGCATGATTAAAGTAGTTAATAAGAAAAGTCAATCAGGAAAATAGATAACTCTGAAGTCTTAATTGTTTTCTCCCATATTTTGTTTTCAACTTATTTACTTGCGTGCTTGCCTTCTGATATTTTGAAGTCACTTTTTAAACCTTTTGAACATCTCAAAACTCTTTTCTGTTTGTCTAACTACGCCAATCAATCAATCATTGTTGCTTAGTCCTTCAATCCTTGTGGGATCGACCCTCACTCACCTGAGGTATTACTTGGTACGACCCGGTGCACTTGCCGGTTAGTTTGTGGGTTATAAATACCGCACCATTGTGCGAGTTTTATGCGTATGCATGATACCTAATTTTACCCCACCTCGCGTGTACGCATGCCTTAAGCGTACGCACGAATTTGAATTTTTATCCCCTTTACGTGAGTGCCCTAATCCCTCCTCGCGCAACCTTTCTTTCTTCCCTCCAATGTTCTTTTCCTCCCCCTTTTCACACCACAATCCACCACCTCCATTACTGCCACCCTTCACCACCATACCGCCAGTCACCATCGGCGAACCCATTGCGTCACCGTCAACTCCTTTCTACTTCTCCCACCTCCTATCTTCTTTCCCTTTTCCCCTTCTTCCCCTCTCTTTTCTCTTCCATTTCCATTTCACTGCCACTACGGTGGCAACCAACGGCCGCTGGCGCCATTACAACAAGCTCCCGTTACCCTTCCTTAAACTCCTTCTCTCACTACACCAATAGCAACTGCTAGCTACTTCTCCATTCTCCACTGTCTTCGAAGGAGCAAAACAGGGCACCCCTGTTTTCTTTTCCTCTTCCACCACCATCTTCTGTCGGCACCGCCTCTAGGCCGGCCACGCCGCTCCTCTTCCACCAATCCACCCCCTTTGTCTTCCCTGTTCTTCAGCCCTGTTCCAGGTTTTCCATTTTCTTCCCTCTTTGCTTCTGTTTAGTTAATTATGTTAGTTAGTTTAATTTAGCTTAATTAGAATTAGTTAGATCAGTGACGGATCCAGAAAATTTTGTGAGTGGGGACAAAATATACATAATATGATAATAATTTTTATAACTATACTTTGTTATTATAAAATATAATTAGTCTTTAAATTATCTAACCAATAAATTAAAATATTAATTTTTTAATTGATATTGTTCCAGAAAAAACTAAAGTTGACTTTTAAAAAAATACCAATGAATAAACAGTATTATTTTAATTTCTTATTATTATTATTATTATTATTATTATTATTATTATTATTTAACTATTTTTATTTAATAGTCAATATAAGATTAATATTTTTATTAGTCATTTTAAATTTAATATTAAAATTAGTTTAATAAGATAATATGTTTAATTTGAAATTAATTTAACAGGATAATTTTATATATTTATAATCAAATCTAATAAAATATTGGGCTGAATTCTATTAACTATCAAATAGTTAGATTAAATGGATATGTCATTTATTAAATATTAAAAAAAATTGTCACTTTTAATAAATATAATATATATTAGTTATTTTTATTGCAATTTTTAAATCATTCAATAATTATTTTATCTATTGAATCTTTTGGATATTAAATTGGTAGTTATCTCTGTTTTGAACAAATAATCAAATATATATATATAATATACATACACGATACAAATAGTGATATTCACTAAGTATACAAACAGATTTTTTCAAATTTTAAATTTATTTATTAGTTGTAATTATAAAATAACAAATCTATAATTATTTCAATCCTTTTTAAAGGTTATTGTAACAAATTTATTTAAATCTTAAATTACCATTTGTTTCTATATAAAAGTTGATGAGTGAAGTTTAATTATAATGGGGTCAAATTTAATTATATAATGGGGACAAATAAATTTTGTTACTATATATTAGATAAAAAAATTTAAAATCCACTGGGGCACTTGCCCCCACTTCCTTAAGCATGAATCCGCCCCTAGTTAGATATGCATGTTTTAGTTGATTTTAAGTAGTTAGGTAGGTTTGAACATAGTTTGTAGTGGATTTAGGCCTGATTATTTTTGCTGTTGTTGTTTGGAATGGATTATTTCATGAATATTGTTTGTTGAATGATGATGATTATTTGGTTTGTTGATTAAATTGTGAATTGTTGATAATGTTTGTTCACTCAATAGTTGCTTCATTGCTTATTTCATATGAATTAATATGCGGTTTGTTTGCTTAATTGTTATTGCATTCATATGGATATTGATTTGATTGAATAAATGTTGGAATTATGCTATATATATTGCTGCTGAAATGCTGTCCGAATTTTTCCAGTTGATTGATTGAGTTTGGTGTTTTGTTACCTTTGTTTTGAATTGTCACTAAGCTCAATTAATCAATTGTCCGGCTAGTTGTTTCATCGATTGTTGCTGAAAGTTGAGAATCCTGTTTCTGTTTTAGTATGCTGCATTGATTGATTTGGAGCAACAAAGCTCTATTTGACAGATTTCTGTCTCAAATAGACTCTTGTTTGCTAAACTGGTTTTGAATTACCTCTATGACTTCCTTGTCAAGTTTTGGTCAAATTTTTTCTTCAAAGTTTGTTTTCAACTCTTTGTACATCAACCATTGAAGTGAATGTTTTTAAATTTTTCAAATGGCCAAAGCTTGTAAATTTGCTTATTTGAGGTTTTCTTTTGACTATATTTAGAATATTGGTGCATTTTCACTTTTGTAACCATTCAATTACACTATTGCATCTTAAATGATTCTTGGTTACATTAAGTTTTAATCTCGCTCTTTTCAGACCAATTTTGCAATTTTAGTGATCAAAAGCATTGATGGATGATTATACCTCGTTTGGCACCTTTTTCGTCATCAATGTTTTGTGTATATGCTTGAATGACATGTAATGCTTGGTTGAGTTATTATGTGCACTACACATATTCAATCTGGTCATTTTAAGCATAGTGTATTGCTTGTGAATGTGAAACTAAGCTTGTTTGTGAGATACTCTTTTTTAAACTTCTCATCAAGGTTTATGATCTTGATTGTTATGCACCTAACCTTTGATTTTTTTCTTCTTTAATTAACATTTTTTCTTGTTTAACTAACTATTTTGTTTTCTTTATTTAGTGCATAACGCCGTCATCCTTTACTTTCCTTTTGATTAAACAAGCAAGCTTAGTTGCTTTAACTTGATTCCGATTAATTGGAATTTCTGCTTGATTTTTGCTTTATGACTTTTTTTTTCAACTTCCAATCAATTCTTATTCTCATTTCACATGCACTTAATTGTTATCCTTTGTTTTCTGTTTCTTGCTTGCTTGTCATATTGTTTTTACCTTGTATGTTTTAGATTAAATTTCATATCCCCGTTACTTGTAATTTTTTAGGATGACTGACAAAAAAGAAAAAGACAAAGGCGCAAAGCTAAGGCTATCTCAAGCAAGAGGAAGCGAACGCCATAGACCGCCGAAACAACGAATGAGCTACTAATAGAAAGTGAGAGGGATAAGGTCAATCAGAATACACCCTCTTCTGACCTGATTAAGTTCGTCAACCTTTATTCAGAGTTGAGGTTTTCGCACTTTCTGGAAAAGGGGAGCCTACATGTTGAGAGAAAACTGTAGATATCCCTCGAGCTGCGGAAGTATACTGCGCACCAGATTGAGCAGCGGGGTTGGGTATTTTTGGAGTGAAAACATGTTTTTTAGGTTCTTAATTTGCTAAATTTAATTTACTTTAATTTCATTCGATGTCTTGATGTGTTTGTTGAGTAATTTCAGGCTTAAAAGGCAAAGATTGGATTGAAGAAGTGAAGAAAACAGTATGCAAAGTGGAGAGCTCATGAAGAAATGAGATTTTGGAGTAATTCATGGTCATGCGTTTGCGCGTACGCATGCTTTGGGATTTTGTCATGTCGCACGTATGCATGCCTCATGTGTACGCATGACATGAAGCACGTGATTCACTTAAGAAAAATGTGGCTGGCAATTTCTGGACCTTCTTAAACCCAAATCTAACTCATTTCTGAAGTATTTGAAGCCAAATTCAAGAAGGAACAAGGAGAGAGCGATTAGGTTTAGTTTAGTAACATGTTTTAGGTTATATTCTAGAGAGAGAAGCTCTCTCTTCTCTCTAGAATTAGGGTAGATTTAGTTTAATCTCTCTTAGATTTAGGTTTTAATTCTTATTTTGATCTAGTTTCATTCACTTTTCATTGTTTAATTGCCTTGATTCTCTTAGTTTATCTTGTTAATTTCTCATGTCTGTCACTTTTAGTTTCATGATGAACTCTTGTTACTTTTGATTTCTATTAATGCAATTTGATATTTTCATGTTTATTGATGTTTAGTTGAGTTGTTCTTATTGTTATCTTGCAATTGATAGCTTTAGATTTTATTTTTATTGCAATTTTACCATGCTTTCCTTTTACACTTTTCAAGTGTTTGTAGAAATGTCTCTTTTAGTTTTAGAGTAGATTTCTACACTCTTGACTTGGAATTGAGTAATTAAGGCGACCTTGATGTCTTTGATGTCCGATATTAATTGGTGATTTAGAGTTGTTAGTTGTTTTTGTTATAAGACTGACTATGCCTATTTGACTTTCTCCCGATGTTAGAGATGACTAAATAGAATTAATTTTGAATAATCACCATGTTCGTGGTTAATGACTTGAAAAAGAAGCTTTAATTCTCAATTCTTACCAAGAGTGTCTTTTAGCATTTATACTTTCTTAGTTGTTAGTTTTACTTTCTTATCACTTAGTTTTTTGTTTTTTTATTCGCAAATTCCCTTTTATACTCATAACTGATAACACGCATACCTCACTGCAATTTCTTTGAGAAACGACTTGAGATTTAAATACTCTCAATTTTTATTAATTTGTATTGTGACAAATAAATTAAACTTTAATTAAAAATTTATTACAAATTTAAACTATATTTATTGTAATGAAATTCTTTTTTATTAAAAAATTCTAAACCGACATAAATCTCTCTATCATATATAGTAGATCCGTAATATGAAAACACTCAATCAATATGTGGCATAAGTTGACCAACTTATATATAATACGTATCCAGAGTTAAATGCATTTGTAGTGCATAGAGAGGTATAAAAAAATCTGAGCAGGCATGTAACCATGTGTTACGGCCTGGTCCAAACTCGCGCGGGTCGACCCGACCCGAGCTCGCCGGCCATATAATACGCCCTCCACCCGACCCGGACACGCGTCCCGTACGGCTTGCACACAGCCGAAGGACAGCGCCCTTGGGGGTATGGGCCTGGCCATTGAAGGGGCCCACTACTGACATGTATATAAGGGGGAGACTGGCTCTCCCCCCAAGGTACGTCACATTCACACACCATTTCCTCTCCGCCTGCACATATTCTGACAAGGGCATCGGAGTGTCTTTGCAGGTGGCACCTCCCTCTCCATCTGAAGTGCTCGGGATCTCGCTCATCCGGGACCAGGAAACCACGACCAGACGAGCTTCTCCACCATCCGAAACGTTGACCTCAGGGTCCTAACCCGAACCGTCCGGTACCCGACCTACCGAACATTGGCGCCGTCTGTGGGGATCGTCCATGGATTTCGTGCTGGTCCAGACTGGGACAGGTTCCGAGGTAGCGCCTCCCGTGCTCGGGGGAGGCGCCGTTGCGACGGAATCCCGGCAGCAGCAACGGTCGCCCCCGAGGGATGCGACGCAGACTCACGAGAGACGCCCCTTCGGGGGGACGGGTGATAACCACGCCAGAATAATGCAAGAACTACGTCATAGAATGCAGGACTTAGAGCGCAGGCTAGCAGAAAGAGAGCGCGACCAACGCTCCCCAGAGCGGAGCCCCACCCGTTCCCGTTCAAGGAGCCGCTCGAGGCGCACGCCGAGCCCCCAATACGAGTCGGAGAGCACTGGGGGACGGGTACGCCCCAGAAGAAGAAGTCGCGACCCCATTATCTACGCCCGACACGAAAGGCGGCGCGCGTCGAACAGAGGCGATGAGGAAGCCCACCGCGAGAACAATGAGTCGAGAAGAACTGCCCGAGGACCCGTCATAATAGGAGCGACCCCTTTCCACCGCTCTGTACTCGAGGTCCGACTACCAAAACACTTCGACAAGCCGACAGACATGAAGTATGACGGAACGCAAGACCCCCTGGAACACTTGACGGCCTTTGAGGCCAGGATGAACCTAGAAGGGGTGGGAGACGAGGTCAGATGTCGCGCTTTCCCGGTCACCTTAGCGGGCCCGGCAATACGGTGGTTTAACAACCTCCCACAAGGCTCGGTGACCCAATTCTCCGACATCAGCCACGCCTTCTTGGCTCAGTTCACAACTAGGATTGTCAAAGCCAAACACCCAATCAATTTGCTGGGGGTGACAGAGAGACCCGGAGAGCCGACCAGGAAGTACCTGGACCGTTTTAATGACGAGTGCTTGGAAATTGACGGTCTGACGGACTCAGTGGCAAGTTTGTGCTTAACGAACGGGCTCTCGAATGAGGACTTCAGGAAACACCTCACCACGAAGCCCGTCTGGACAATGCAAGAGATCCAGTGCGTGGCCAAAGAATACATTAATGACGAGGAAGTCAGCCGGGTTGTGGCTGCCAATAAACGGCAGCCCGCCTACAACCAATGCCGGCACTTCGAAGCCAGAGAAAGACCAAAGGAACACGCCAGGGACGGCGGTCCGAGTAAACCACCCAAACCGTTCCCCCGGGTTGGGAAGTTCACCAACTACACCCCCCTCACGACATCGATCACTGAAGTTTACCAACAGATAGCAGAAAAGGGGATACTGTCGAAGCCCCGACCACTGAAGGACAGGACGGGAGGAAACAAGAACCTCTACTGCGAGTATCACAAGGGTTACGGGCACAAGACCCAAGACTGCTTTGACCTAAAGGATGCCCTCGAGCAAGCTATCAGGGACGGCAAACTCGCCGACTTCTCCCACCTTATAAGGGAACCAAGGAGACGCAACCGGGACAACGACAACGAAGACAGATCCCGACCAACAAGACGACGACAGGAACCAGAGGGTGACGACCACGGTCTCACGGTGGTAAACGTGGTGACGGCCAGGAATACCGCCCCGAGGTCGAAATCGGCGCAGAAGAAAGATGCCAAGGTCCTAGCGGTCTCCACCCCACCTGTTAGAAGTCTTAAGGGTCTCCCACCTATCTCTTTCGGCCCGGAGGACCAATGGTTTGACGAAGTGCCGGAAAGTCCGCCCATGGTCATCACGGCTAGGGTCGGAACTGGCCTCGTCAAACGAATCCTGGTAGACACGGGGGCAGACTCAAACATCATGTTCCGAAACGTTTTCGATGCCCTGGGATTGAGAGATTCCGACCTGACGACCCACCAGCACGGTGTGGTAGGGTTAGGAGACCACTTCATCAAGCCAGACAGAATCATCACACTCCCGACCTCTGTGGGACAAGGGCAAAGACGAAGGACAATCATGGCAGACTTTGTAATATTACGAGATTCGACGGCTTACAACATCATCCTGGGGAGAAAGACCATTAACGACCTGGGGGCAGCTATCAGTACGAAACTACTGGTGATGAAGTTCATCACCGATGACGGATCCGTGGGATCCCTCCGGGGCGACTTGGAAACGGCGGTCGCTTGCGACCATGCCAGCCTTTCTCTCAGAAAAAAATCCAAGGAGGCGTCAGGGGTTTTCCTGGCCGACCTGGACGCCAGGGTAGATGACAAACCCAGACCAGAGCCAGAAGGAGACCTGGAAAAGTTCAGAGTCGGCGAGGAGCACGACAAGTTCACATTCATAAACAGAAACCTCCCACACGAAATAAAGGAGCCTTTGATGGAGATGATCAGGGCTAACGCCGACCTCTTCGCCTGGACACCTGCCGACATGCCAGGGATAGACCCCAGCTCATGTCGCATCACCTGGCCGTAAAGGCAGGAGCCAAACCAGTGGCCCAGAGAAGGAGGAAAATGTCGCAGGAAAGGGCGGACGAGGTAGCCAAGCAAACGGCCAGCCTCTTAGAAGCGGGATTCATCCGGGAATTGGATTACTCGACTTGGTTGTCGAATGTGGTTCTGGTTAAAAAACACAACAGGAGGTGGAGAATGTGCGTAGATTACTCTGACCTCAACAAGGCTTGTCCCAAGGACTGCTACCCCCTACCTAATATTGATACACTCGTCGACGCAGCGGCAGGGTACAGATATCTGAGTTTCATGGACGCCTATTCAGGGTACAATCAGATACCGATGCACCGACCCGACGAGGAAAAAACGGCGTTCATAACGCCAGGGGGCATCTATTGTTACAAGGTAATGCCATTTGGCCTAAAAAATGCAGGAGCCACATACCAAAGGTTGATGAATAAGATATTCAGTGAACTCCTGGGCAAAACAGTGGAAGTCTATGTAGATGACATACTTGCAAAGACCGCCCGACCTGACGATCTCCTGAGCGACCTTAACGACGTTTCTCGTCCCTACGACAACACGGCATGAGGCTTAATCCACTCAAATGCGCGTTCGCCATGGAGGCCGGAAAGTTCCTAGGCTTCATGATCACTCAAAGAGGAGTGGAAGCCAATCCCGAAAAATGCCAAGCGGTCCTTCAAATGAAGAGTCCGGGTTGCATCAAAGACGTCCAGAGACTTGCTGGGAGATTGACAGCTTTGTCCCGTTTCCTCGGCACATCGGCAGCAAGGGCCCTACCTTTCTTTAATTTAATGAGAAAGGGAATGACGTTCGAATGGACACCAGCGTGCGAAGAGGCATTCAACCACTTCAAGCAAATCTTGGCGGCACCACCAGTCCTCGGGAAACCCAGAGCCGGAGAACCGCTCTACCTCTACCTATCAGTAACCGAGGAAGCGCTTGCCGCGGTCCTCGTTACAGAAGAAGCAAGGACACAACAGCCCGTCTACTTCGTGAGCAAGGCACTCCAGGGACCAGAGCTGAGGTACAGCAAACTGGAAAGACTGGCGCTGGCGCTCCTAGTATCCTCCCGAAGGTTAAGACAATACTTCCAGAGTCATCGTATAGTTGTGAGGACAGATCAGGCGATTCGGCAAATACTACAAAAACCTGATTTGGCTGGTAGGATGATGACCTGGGCCATCGAGCTCTCACAATATGACCTACAGTATGAGCCTCGACACGCAATCAAGTCCCAAGCAATGGCAGACTTCTTGGTGGAGGTAACGGGCGACCCTCCCGAGGAAACGGGCACACGGTGGAGGCTTCATGTGGACGGAGCCTCCAACCAAACGTCTGGAGGAGCAGGGGTCATCTTGGAAAGCCCAGCAGGGGTCATCTATGAGCAATCGACCAAGTTCGAGTTCCCCGTGTCGAACAACCAAGCAGAATATGAGGCTCTCCTAGGCGGACTAATGCTGGCTCGGGAAGTCGGGGCGACGAGGGTCGAAGTATGCAGTGACTCCCAAGTCGTCACCTCGCAGATAAACGGAAGCTACCAAGCCCGGGACCCACTCCTCTAAAAGTACTTGGAAAAGGTTAAGCAAATAACAAGCCAGTTCCAGGAGGTCATTATCCAGCACGTTCCAAGAGAAAAGAACACACGAGCAGACCTTTTGTCGAAGCTTGCGAGCACAAAGCCAGGATCGGGTAACCGGTCGCTCATCCAGGGCATGGTGAAGGAACCAACGGTCGCCCTCCACCTGACGGAGTCGAGCCCCTCGTGGCTGGACCCCATTACCAACTTCCTGGAACTCGGCAAGTTGCCTGAAGATGAGAAGGCGACCAAAGCTTTAAGAAGGGAGGCGGCCAGATACGCAATCATACAGGGACAACTATTCAAAAAGGGACTCAGCCAGCCCCTATTGAAGTGTTTGCACCCCGACCAAACGGACTACGTGCTTAGAGAAGTCCACGAAGGGTGTTGCGGACATCACATCGGGGGCAAAGCCCTGGCAAGGAAGCTCATCCGAGCAGGATACTACTGGCCAACAATGATGAAGGACTCGAAGGAATTTGTCACAAAATGCACAAAGTGTCAACAAAACGCCAACTTCCACAATGCACCAGCCTCCGAGCTAAGCTCGCTAACGACTACACGTCCTTTTGCACAATGGGGAGTCGACCTCCTGGGACCCTTCCCGGTCGGCCCAGGTCAAGTCAAATACCTCATTGTAGCCATTGACTACTATACCAAATGGGTAGAGGCTGAACCACTAGCCACGATATCGTCCTCCAACTGCCGGAAGTTCATGTGGAGACAGGTGATAACCCGTTTCGGCATCCCAGAGGTCGTTATCTCGGACAATGGGACCCAGTTCACCGACAAGAAGTTCATGGAATTCCTCTCTGGCCTGGGGATAAAGCAAAAGTTCTCCTCAGTAGAACACCCCCAAACAAACGGGCAGGTAGAGGCCGCAAACAAAGTCATCCTTCTTGGTCTAAAGAAGCGCCTAGACAGTAAGAAGGGAAACTGGGCCGACGAACTCCCCTCCGTCTTATGGTCCTACCGGACAACCGAGCAAAGCGCCACGGGGGAAACCCCCTTTCGCCTAACATACGGGGTCGACGCGGTAATACCAGTCGAAATCGGCGAACCAAGCCCCCGACTACTACTCGCGGGCATGAGCGAAGCGGTTGAGAAAGACCTGATCGAGGAAACAAGGGAGATGGCTCACCTAACAGAAACGGCGCTGAAACAAAGAATAGCCCTGCGTTACAACGCAAAAGTCCTCAAACGAGACTTCGAAGAAGGGGACCTCGTCCTGCGACGCAACGACATCGGCGTCCCGACCCCAGGGGAAGGCAAGCTGGCGGTAAATTGGGAAGGTCCCTACAGGGTAAGGGAGGTACTCGGCAAGGGCGCTTACAAACTCGAAAAACTTGACGGCAAGGAAATACCCAGAACATGGAACGCAGGTAACCTAAAGAGGTTCTACTCCTGACCCACCGGCTCACCGACCAGGGAGCCTAGCCAGATAGTTAGCATTTGCCCCATCCACATGTTAATTCATCTCGTTTACTTACTTTGTCAAATACTTACCCAACTGACGAGTAATTTTCACTTGTTCAAATTTTTTACTTGTTAAAACTTTCTTACTTCATATCTGTTCCTCGTGACCAAAACCTAAAACGGCACCCCGGGACTGATCACCCCGGGAGCCAGACGGCTCATAGGCCTCAACCAATTCGACGACTACGCGACCAAATCGGTCCGAACTGCTACCAAATGCGAAAACGGCGAGACGGGCACAAGAAATAAGCCCGCCCAGAATAAACGGTAACACGATAACGGCAACACGACAAAATAATGAAACAAGCAAAAATCATAGCAATCAAACGACGATAACTTATAAAGCGTCAAAATACAGAACGGACAAGTAAAATTGTTCAAGGCAAACAAAATGACAAAGTATCAACAGGTTGTTCAACAAATGCATTACAAAATATCCTAAGTTACGAGACTTCACTTCCTCGACATATCGACAATTTTCCCGTCCTGGATAGTCTTGAAAACACCAATTGACGACGTCTCGAAATCAGGAGCAGCAATCTTCAGCTGGGCCTTCAGGGCATCTTCGGTCATCAAGATGGCATTCTTCCCTTGCTCCTTGGCCACCTTAAGCTTCTTCTTAAGATCAACGGCCTCTGCCTTAGCGGCTTTCGCCTCCGAGACGGCCTGCTCCCGCTCCTTTTCCAAAGCGACAACTCGACCCTGAGCGGCGTTCAGTTGACCTTCCAATGTCATCTCACGCTCAAGAAGCCGGGCCACGGTCTCATCGGACGCCTTCAGCCTCTCCGCAACAAACAACGACTTCTCCTCAGCAGCATTAAGCTTTCCCCCCATCTCGGACAGCTGACCCTGGAGGAGCTCAACTTGAGCCTTAAAGTCATTATTCGCCTTAACAGAAGACTCAAGCTTCCTCCGAAGCGCCTCCATACCAGATAACTCAAACTCGGCCTTCCGAGCTATCACGGCCCCACGAAGCAAGGTGCGATACATCCACCTCGCCTGCCCGGACAGCTCGGTTGCATGAAAATGCTCTTCTGTCCCGGGTATCAGTTGGGAGTCAATGAACTTGGAAGCATCAAAATTCCTCTCCATTACGGTAAGGGCCACTTCCGGGCTGGAAGACATCTTTCGCTTCTTAGGAGTGTGGATAAGCTCCACGTCGCTATCCGGATGAGGGGAGAGAGTCGCCTGCCCGTCAGCAGGTCCCTCCTCATGGGTAGGGGAAGCCTGACCCCCTAAGCCCTGCTTTTCCGACGTCTCGGTATCCTGGGCAGGGGAAGCCTGGCCCTCCTTTTCCCCTGACGGACCCTCCGACTTGCCGGCGTCCTTCTCTTCGGCGTTCTCATCATCACTAGCCTCAAAAAAGGTCTTCATCAGATTCTCAAGACCGGTCATGGTGGCAGACATTTCCACTGCGAATAAACAACAAGAACGTTAGTCGTCAAACCGGAAATAAGAAGAACAACGACAAAGAAACATAGACAAACAAGAAAAGCAACTCACGAATATAGCTCCGGCCGGCCTCCCGTTCACCCATAAGAAGGTGGGGGTTCACAGGATTCTTTTCAAAGATAGCAAGAAGAACGTTCGCTATCTGCTTATCTACAGCCGACAACCTCTTGTACGACACTTTCACAAAAGGATTCGACCCCGCGCCGAAGCTCCAGTAAGTCTGGATAAGGCGCTCCCCCTCTAACGACAACCAGAAGGGGTGGCGACCCTTGACGGGACGAACCTTGAAATACTTATCCTTAAAACCATGGTAGGAATCCTCAAAAAGGCTAAAAATCTTCCTACCCTGGGCAGCACGAAAAGAAAGAAACCCTTTTCTTGCTTTCCCCTGTTTGGAGGGGTTGGTAAGGTTGAAATAAAAGAGAAAAACGTCCACCGACGCCGGTAGCTCTAAGTACTCGCAGACCATCTCGAAGCAGCGGATCGAAGCCCAGCTGTTCGGATGAAGTTGAGACGGGGGAACGGATATCCGGTTCAGCAGCGCCATTTGAAAATCGGAGAACGGTATCCGAACACCAACTTGTGTGAACATGGACTTATAAAACCAGATCCAATCGGGAACGCGGGGAGAATGAAAATTGAGCTCATAAATACGCTCATGAGGAAGCGGGACAATGGCCTCGTAGTTGGCCTCCTCGTCAGTACCCCCACACAAGTAGCCGGCTTGCCGGAACTCCGTCAGTTCCCCCAAGTCCATCTGGTTGGGTGAACTCCTTATATCGTCAGTCACCCAAGCATACGGGTCGTAAGCCGCAGCAGATCCGGAAGATCGGGAGACAACGCGAGGCATACCTACAGCGGGGTACCACTCCGTTAGTCTATAAGGTCGGGAGCCCGAAAAATTCTAAGAAACTACACCTTTTCAACTCAATCATAACCAGATACGACTAAAAACTACACCTACCTCACAAACCACCCAAAAAAGCCTATCCTGGAATGGTACCCCTTCCCTAACTCACCTATCCCAACACTGGAAAAACCTCTTAACAAAAATGAACCAGCCATGCAACAAATGCAAACAGCAAATCACACAACAACAGAACATAACACAGATACCAGAAGAAAGAAACCAGAAGATTACCTGGAACGATGAAGGAAATCTGGACTGAAAGTTGGAGCAAGAGGGAGTTCGCACAGAAAGCTTTGGATGTTAGGGAGAAAAAGGGATGGAAATAGTGAGAGTGGGAGGTGGATAGGGGAAAAAACTGTTTAAAAACCACCCCCAAAAGCGCGAAAGGAAGCAAGGGCAAGATTGTCTTTGCGCACAGGTTTTTCAAATCATTATGAGCATTAAATGCCCAGCGCGGAGAACGAAACGGCAAACAGATGCCACAGCAGATCAAGAGACGCGCGCAAGAGACGCGTCCCTCCCACGATCAGCCGACCCGACGGCAACGCACGAGTGTGAACGTCACGCGCCACCAATGGCCCCCACGACCATCGCTGACGCGTCGGGGGCACTGTTACGGCCTGGCCCAAACTCGCGCGGGTCGACCCGACCCGAGTTCTCGCCGGCCATATAATACGCCCTCCACCCGACCCGGACACGCGTCCCGTACGGCTTGCACACAGCCGAAGAACAGCGCCCTTGGGGGTATGGGCTTGGCCATTGAAGGGGCCCACTACTGACATGTATATAAGGGGAAGACTGGCTCTCCCCCCAAGGTACGTCACATTCACACACCATTTCCTCTCCGCCTGCACATATTCTGACAAGGGCATCGGAGTGTCTTTGCAGGTGGCACCTCCCTCTCCATCTGAAGTGCTCGGGATCTCGCTCATCCGGGACCAGGAAACCACGACCAGACGAGCTTCTCCACCATCCGAAACGTTGACCTCAGGGTCCTAACCCGAACCGTCCGGTACCCGACCTACCGAACACCATGCATTCTACACGGCAGTAAGCTGTTAGCGTCAATAAACTTTAAATTATATATTGTTACATAAGCATAAAAAATATTAGGTTTAACTATATATTTAATTATAGACTAAATATTATTTTAGTCTTTATAGTTTTAACTGAAAATCAAAATCGTTCTTAAATTTTTTTTGAATTTTAAATTGTTCCTAACCTTAATTTTATTTTAAAATTCGTCCTAAACAATTCGTTTAAAGACAAAATTACCTCTTCGTTAATTTTTTTTTTATCATCCCTGAGCATCCTTTATCACTCTGGAAAAAAAATAGTAAAGCTAATTTTAGAAAATATATAAATAAATAATAATTAAATAAAATAAAAGATAATAAACAATTTTAGTTTATAACTTTAGAATTTTAATGGTTAAAAAAAAATTATATACTTCTAATTAACGGATGGTTCATATTGAAGAGATTCACCTATAAATTGAGTTTTTCTTTAATTCATTTCAATCAAGTCATCCAAATAAAATAACATAATATTTCTTTGAGTAGTTTTCTCCTATATATGATAGAGAGAAGTGTATTCTCCTTTTGTCAAGAGAGAGTGTTATTGTAGTCTCCTTGTGATAGAGAGAAGTTGTAATTCTAGTTATTCAATTATTTCCATATTTTATAAAAATTTCTAATTTTTCATCTCTATATTTTGCTGTGTCATTTGTCTGGTACCTAACACTGGTATCATCAGAGCATAAAGTTGCTGATTAATTTTCTTTTTTTTTTCCGCTGCGAGTTACCGTCTAAAAAAAATGGCAGCAAAGTATGAAATTCCGAAATTCAGTGGGAGTAATTTTTCCATATGAAATTTGAAGATAAAAGCCATTATGAGAAAAGACAATTGCGTGACAGCAATTGAAGGTAGACCCACTGGAATTACAGATGAAAAATTGAAGGAGATGGACAACAATGCTGTTGCAAACTTACACTTGGCACTAGCTGATTCAGTTTTATCAAGTGTAGCAGAGAAAAAGACAGCAAAGAAAATTTGGGATGCTCTCACCAAATTATATGAATTCAAGTCACTTCACAACAAGATATTCTTGAAGAGAAGACTTTTTACTCTTCGAATGAGTGAGTCCACATCGACAACGGATCACATCAATAATCTAAATACGCTATTTTTCTAACTTTCATCGTTGAAATATACCATAGCGGAAAATGAACGTGCAGAGCTCTTACTTCAAAGTCTACCAGATTCATATGATCAACTTATCATTAACTTAACTAATAATGTTTTGACTGATTATCTTTCTTTTGATGACATGGCTGCTGCGGTTCTTGAAGAAGAATCTAGGCGCAAGAATAAGGAAGATAGATTAGAGAGCTCAAAACAAGCAGAGGCTTTGTTGATGACAAGAGGAAGATCAATGGAGCGTGGTTCCAGTGGGAGTCAAAGTAGACCAAAGTCACAAAGTAAGAAGCAGGTCAAATGCTACAATTGTGGTAAGAGAGGGCACTTCAAGAAATATTGTTGGAATAAGAAGAGTATAGAGAAGGTTCCAGAAGGATCAAGTTCTCAAGGATGTGTTGCAAGTACCTTTGATGATGGAGAAGTCCTGTATGGCAAAGCAACAATTGGTTCTAAAGGCAGTAAACAGCTCATTGATGTTTGGATTGTTGATTCAGGAGCAACATGGCACATAACTCCTCATCGTGATTGGTTTTGTACATATGAACCTGTCTCGGAAGGATCGGTGTTTATGGGAAACAATCATGCTTTAGAAATTGTTAGAATGGGTACTGTCAAACTAAAAATGTATGATGGTTCTATTCGTTCACTTCAAGGGGTAAGATACGTGAAAGACTTGAAGAAGAATTTGTTGTCGATTGGGCAATTGGATGAACTTGGATGCAAGACCCATATTGAAGGTGGGATCTTGAAAGTTGTTAAAGAAGCTCTTGTGGTAATAAAAGCAGAAAAGATTACAGCAAATCTATACATGCTTGTGGGAGATACTTTGCAAGAAGCAGAGGCATCAGTTGCTTCAACAAGCCAAGAAGAAATGACGATGATATGGTATTGCAAACTAGGTCACATGTCAGAACGAGGCTTGAAGATTCTTGTAGAACGTAATCTCATTCCCGGGCTCAAATCGGTAAACTTACCGTTTTGTAAGCACTGCGTTACAAGCAAACAACATAGATTGACGTTTGGTAGATCAACTGCTTGGAGCAAGCACATAATGGAGTTGATTCATTCTGATGTGTGGGAATCGCCGGAGATGTCCCTAGGAGGAGCAAAATATCTTGTATCATTTATTGATAATTACTCTAGGAGGCTATGGGTGTACCCGATCAAGAAGAAGTCAGACGTGTTTGCGATGTTCAAAGAGTGAAAGCAAAGTTAGAACTTGAATCTGGAAAGAAGATCAAATGTTTAAGGACAGATAATGGAGGAGAATATGTCGATGGTGATTTTCTAACATTTTGCAAGCAAGCAGGTATTCAACGGCAATTCACAATTGCATACACGCCTCAGCAAAATGGTGTAGCAGAGCGAATGAATAGGACTCTCCTAGAAAGAGCACGAGCTATGTTACAAACTGCAGGTTTAGCTAAGTCTTTTTGGGCAGAAGCTGTTAAAACCGCCTGTTATGTGATAAATCGGTCACCATCAACTGCAATTGGGTTGAAGACACCAATGAAGATGTGGCAAGGTAAGCCACCTAATTATTCTTCTTTACATATATTTGGTTGTCCTGTGTACGTAATGTACAATTCCCAGGAAAGAACAAAGCTGGACCCAAAGTCTAGAAAATGTATATTCTTGGGTTATGCTGACGGAGTTAAGGGGTATCGCCTGTAGGATCCCATTACCCGCAAGGTAGTTGTCAGTAGAGATGTGATATTTACAGAAGATGAATTGCAAAAGGAACAAGAAAATGACAGCACTGTTAAAGAGATAACCACTGTTCAAATAGATAAAAAATGCAAAGAAGGTGATCTTTCTGAAGCAGAACCACAGCACGAAGAACAAGAAGCAGAGGCCAATGACATAGAAGTTTGTCGATCCACTCGAAAAAGAAGAATACCATCATGGCACTCAAATTATGTTTTGACAAACCATGATGCACATTGTCTTTTGACAGAAGATGGAGAACCAACAACTTTTATGGAGGCTATGCGCAATCCAGACGCTTCTATGTGGATGACAGCAATGCAAGAAGAAATTGAGGCATTACATAGAAACCATACCTGGAAACTTGTTGAACTTCCAGCAGGTCGGAAAGTCATTGGTAACAAATGGGTTTACAAGATCAAACGAGATAGTAATGATCAGGTGGAACGATATCGTGCAAGATTGGTTGTCAATGGATATGCTCAGAAAGAAGGTGTTGACTTCAATGAAATATTTTCTTCAGTGGTGAGACTAACTACTATTAGAGTAGTTTTGGCTATGTGTGCTGCATTTGATTTACATCTAGAGCAATTAGATGTAAAGACTGCATTTCTTCATGGAGAACTTGAAGAAGAGATATATATGCTCCAACCAGAAGGTTTTGAAGAACAAGGAAAAGAAAACTTGGTTTGCAGGTTAACTAAATCTCTGTACGGTCTAAAGCAGGCGCCAAGGTGTTGGTACAAGAGATTTGATTCTTTCATTATTAGCCTTGGATACAACAGACTTAGTTCAGATCATTGTACTTATTACAAGAGGTCTGGTGATAATGATTTCATCATTCTGTTGTTGTATGTGGATGACATGTTGGTGGTAGGTCCCAACAAAGATCAAATCCAAGAATTGAAGGCACAGTTGGCTAGGGAGTTTGATATGAAAGACTTGGGACCAGCAAACAAGATTTTAGGGATGCAAATTCACCGAGACAAAAAGATAGGAAGATTTGGCTATCGCAAAAGAATTATTTGAAGAAAATCTTGCAACGCTTCAATATGCAAGAATGTAAGCCAATTTCAACCCCACTTCCTATGAATTTCAAATTATCCTCAAGTATGTGCCCTAGTAGTGAAGCAGAGAGGATGGAAATGTCTCGAGTACCGTATGCATCAGCGGTGGGAAGCCTTATGTATGCCATGATCTGTACAAGGCCAGATATTGCTCAAGCAATTGTGGTGGTAAGTCGATTTATGGTAGATCCGGGTAAAGAGCATTGGAATGTTGTTAAGAGGATCTTGAGATACATCAAAGGGACCTCGAATGTTGCATTATGTTTTGGAGGATCGGAATTCATTGTCAATGGATATGTCGACTCAGATTTTGCAGGTGATCTTGATAAACGAAAATCTACTACAGGATATGTGTTCATGCTTGCAGGAGGAGCTGTGAGCTGGCTATCTAAATTACAAACTGTTGTAGCTTTATCTACTACAGAAGCTGAATATATGGCAGCTACACAAGCATGCAAGAAAGCTATTTGGATCCAAAGGTTGATAGAAGAACTCGGGCACAAACAACAGAAGATTTTTGTGTATTGTGACAGTCAGAGTGCCTTGCACATTGCAAGGAATCCTGCCTTTCATTCAAGAACAAAACATATTGGAGTACAATATCACTTTATTTGGGAAGTAGTAGAAGAAGGAAGTGTTGATATGCAGAAGATTCACACGAAAGATAACCTAGCAGATGCCATGACAAAACCAATTAACACAGAAAAGTTTGAATGGTGTAGATCCTCATACGGCCTATGGAATACATGAGCAACATGAATTTTAAAAATTTATCAAAATTAGCTTTAAGTGGGAGATTGTGAAAAAATAGTAAAACAAATTTTAGAAAATATATAAATAAATAATAACTAAATAAAATGAAAGGTAATAAACAATCTTAGTTTATAACCTTAGAATTTTAATGGTTGAAAAAGAGAAGAATTATATACCTCTAATTAACAGATAGTTCATATTGAAGAGACTCATCTATAAATTGAGTTTTTCTTTAATTCATTTCAATCAAGTCATCCAGATAAAATAACATAATATTTTTTTGAGTGGTTTTCTCCTATATATGATAGAGTATTCTCCTTTTGTCAAGAGAGAGTGTTATTGTAGTCTCCTTGTAATAGAGAGAAGTTGTAATTCTCAAAAAAATTATTCAATTATTTCCATATTTTATACAAATTTCTAATTGTTCATCTCTATATTTTGCTGTGTCATTTGTCTGGTACCTAACACACTCATGTAACACTAACAAGAAAGAGCACCCACTAGAATAGTTACTCGAACGCCTAACAATAAGGCAAGTTCAATAATTTTCTACATACTAATAATTATTAGAATTATTTCAAGGAAAATATTCACCTTTTACCATATATATAAAAAAAAAATTTCTACTTCATCACACTCATTTTATTTATTTACAACACAATCTCCTCAACATGAAATATTTTTAATGTTGCAAGATTAGTGGTAGAAGTGGCAAATTTTCACAAATTGAAAGGATTCGAATTGAGCTAGAACAAGATTGTAAATTTAGGCCTTATATAAAAAAACGACTTGTTATTTGTTATTTGTTTTTGAATAAATTATTTGTTATTGTACTACTAATTCGTTAATTATATTGTTAGATTTTAGTAAATTTAATACGAAAAGATACACATGTATAATAGTTTTTTTTTTACTTGGATATTAAGTAAAAAAATTACTAAATTTTTTTTATATTTTTTTTAAATAATTAAAAAAAGTCAATTATTTAATTCATTAGTTTAAACGAATCAGATCAAATTGAATTGAGCCAACTAAATGTTCTATTATAAAAAAAGCAACTAAATTAATTCATCTTTTTTAATTTTAACTCGTTTCTTATAATAAGCTAGCACATCTATTTAACTGCTTTAGCCATTGATCATATAATATATATAGAATTCAACTCATGTTAAGTTTCTTCTTTCATTTCTCATTTTTCATTTGAACTATTCAAACATTTTCAATCATTTCATTATATATATAAAATATTGTTCTTGTGTTAATTAGTTAGTTAAGATCGATATCTACATACATAATTTGTTTGTGTTTCTAAAAAAATAAAAAATAAATTTTAGTTAATTAATATTAATTATTTTTCTTAATTTAAGAATTATTTTTTTAAAAAAATAAAGTTTAAAATTTATAATTTAAAATTAAGAATTTATAATTTAGGATTTAAAATTTAAAATAAATAAAATAATTTTAAAAAATTAGCTTATGCCAAAAAAAATTTAACTCCTTAATCTTACTTGTGTGAAGGAAGGAAATGATTTACAATGACAAAATAACATGAGTTTGAAAAAAAAAAAAGTCTTGACTAAGATAAAGCAGAGAGTACACCTTTTTATATAGAGTACGTGTTGATTTTTTTTTTGTTTATTTTTTATTATTATTTATTTTTTTTATTCTTATGATGTTAAACTCTTCCTTTCCCAATATATAAGCTTTATGACAGTAGTAGTATCTGGCATTTTGGCAGTTTTCATCACGGAATTTTTAGTTGGTCTGCATTTCACTCTTTTTTAGGGTTTTAAATTATAGATTGACAGTTGTAATTGTGACCACAGTAATCTAATTAATACAGTGGTTTTGAGAATGTCTATATTTCTGTTGTTAGAATTTTTAAATTGTAGTTGCATTGACATCCTAACAAGTTGACAATTAAAATTTTCTAATTCCACTAAGTTATAATTAGTTAAATAAATTTTAGTTAGAGTATAAGCTAAGGTATAACATATTTTTACTAATTTCATATAAAAAGTTAATAATAGGCACATATACTGTAATAATGGAACATGAAAAACATTTGGTTTATAATTATTTTTTTCTAAAATACTCTTTTATATATATTTTACTATTTTTAATATTTAAATTAAAGATTTAATATTTTAGTTAAAATAATATAAGATTCTTATTATTTTGACTAATTTTATATTTATTATTAATATATATATATATATAATGTATAAAAGATAAATTGACATACTTGTTAATAAACTAGTAATAATAATTACAAATAGATATTTACTAGTTTTGTTTACAACCACAAGTACAATCAAATCTTACATCTAGAAATACAACCGGTAATTTAAAATATTGGACTCTGTTGCATTATACATTAACTAGTGAAGAATTTTACGGTGTTAGTACGGTATCATTTGCAAGCTAAAATCCAAAGAAGTGGTTGGGAGTTATGACAAAAATCCAAGTCGTCACAAAATTTCTCTTTCTCTTGCATGCTTCAAGTAGTTTTATTATCGAGTTCATGAGCCACATGGTGCTGCTTTGGTGTTCTATGATTGGTCTTTTGTTAGTTCAGTAGCTCATTTTTTCAAGCAAGCTAGCTACCACATAATGGGTTGACTTTCATTTCCATGTAGAAAAATATACACCACACAATTCTCATCAATGGAGAGAAGGTTTGATTTAGGTGCCAAGAAATTGTAAAAAAAATAAAAAATTAATTATTTATATAAAATACATATTAAAAAATATATATTAATTAATTTTATAATTAATTTTTAATATATATAAATTTTTTATCCAAATAATAAGAACATATATGTTATTATACTGATCATGAAATTTTTCAAAATTTATTTTAATAATTTTAAATTAAAAAATAGAATAAATAATTATTAAATTCTCATTTTTTATTTAACTAATTTATTATGATATTATTATATTTTTTTAAATATATTTATTAAATTATAAAACTAAAATTCTCTTCACATGCAACAACTACCTTGATACATTATTCTATGTTAAAAAAAGTGTGTTATCATTTGTGTTATGGCCATACACGTCGTAACATGCTTGTTATTCTTATTTGAGAGAGTAGTTGATTTGTTGTTTTCCATTAAGTATTTTTCTTGTCTCTTAGCTTTTGGATGTTTTTATCTATTAAGTCTTTCTGAATTCTGAGCTTCTTGTATATGTATATGTGTGTCTTTATCAAACGTCACTAGGAGTTTAGGACATAGTTTTCTTCATTTTCGGTGTACTGGTTAAAAGTCTAGAAACCAAATTATTATTAATTAATTATTAAATTGTTTTTCATTCTCTGTGTTCATCATTTTACCTACATACAAGTAACGTAAGAAATGGACAAATGGTGATGTCCAACAACTTATTAATATCGGTATCAATCAAGTTCTTAGTAATATTAAAATTAAATTAATATTATATACCTTAAATTAGATAAACTTAATTTTGACCAACATTTGAGTTTGACTATTATAAATAATTTCTATTCAGCTGATGAGATTTAAAATTCCACTACCACTTCTTCTATTTCATTCCTCTTATATATATTCTTAATTTTTTAATTTCTACCGGGGAAAGAAGGTTGTTGACTATTTTTTATTGGATTCTAACCTTTACTTTTAGAGATATTTTGATAGATTTAATATATATAATATGATATGATTAAATTTTGGTAGTATTTCATGTTAAAACTTATTAATAAATATGAACCTTCTAAATGTATTCATTATTAATTAATTAAACTAGGATCTTCAAAAGTCAAAGTGTCCTCTGATTACTAAAAAAATAAGTAAACAAAAGTCAAAATACACTCTAAGCAAGTGTGTTAGTAGCTTCATCCACGTGGTAATAACAAATCTACAAAAAGTATAATAGGTTATATTCCCTTCTCAATCAAATCATACGTGATAATCATGGTCTTATAGTTAACAATTAATTAACTAATTAATTATTCTAATGATGATGATAAATAGGGATTGGTTGTATATGTTACATAAATTATTCTATGATAATAAGTTGACGGACCAATTGATTTGTAAAAATATCTTTTATTTTCTTCAAAATATTTTTTTTAATTTTTTACTTTTTAAGAAATATAATTGATTTGTGAAAAGAAAATTTATTTTTTAAATATTAAAAATAATAAAGATATATTTTGTTGGTCTATTTTATTAAATTAACAATTTATTTTTATACAATATTAAACATAAAATAAATTATGATTTTAAGATAATCAATTGCATTCATATAAATCTATTATTAATAGATAAGACTAGAAAATCCTAAAAGTTAATATATTATTTACTATAATTTTTTTAATTCAGTGAATATGTATTCGATACTAAATAAAAGATTTCAACAAATTAAGTACACTTATTTAATATTTTTATTGTTTTTTTACTGCTTTTGATTTTTTTAATTGAACATGAAAGATTTCATCTTCTTATTTTAATATTCATATTAAAAAATTATGTTATTTCTTTAATAAAAATAATTAATAAAATTTTATTTTTGAAAAAAATTAATCAACATATTAAAAGATATTTTTACCTTTTTAAGATGTACGTGTAAACTGGTTAGAAAATAAAAGATCTAACAATAAAATGAATTAGAAAACTAACGGCAGAAGAAGAAAAAAAATTAACCATAAAAAGAAGAGACAAAGAAATTCAAAATGTTAAATCCAAAACTAAAATTTTTGAAATTAAAAACGATTTTAGAAGTGACAACTGAACATTTTAGAAACAACCAAATACGTTTTTAATTTGATTCTATTTTTTTATATTTTTATTCATTTTTTTTTAAATTCCCAATCAATAAACACCTAAGTTTGGTAGTGATGTTAGCATTGTAATTAATCTAATACATTAGCCTTAATTATTTAGACGGTAATATCACATGGTAGACCATTTTAATCTTAATTTGCTATTGAATTCATACCCGACAACAACAATAGGGGAGGCAAAGCTTAATCTCATGCAATTTAATATAATTTATGTCTTAGTCAACTTGGATATCCTTACCATAAAAGCATATGGCATGATTATATGAATAATTATTTATGGCAGATATTTAAGCAAAGACGTTTAAAATATTTGATTTTATTCGCAAAATAAATTATTATGTATTAAATTTTTTATATGTAGTATAAATTAAAAGTATTGTTTTTATTAAAAAGTGTTGTCGTTACTTTAATTTTTATATTAATTTTTTAATTTGTTTGAAAAAAATTTTAACAACATTTTTATTGAAAGACTTTAATCTTTTTATTATTTTTTATATAAATTTTATAACATTATTTTTTCTGTTTCTATTTCATTATCATTTGGATATTTTTTCTTATTTTACAAATTTAATATTTTTTTTAAGAATTGAATTTTTATTTACAAGTTTGTTAATTATTTTATTTTTAGTCTAGCAATTTTTATTTTATTTTTGAATTTTTGAATAAACTTATTGTAAAAAAATTGAGATTTTGAAAAAAAAAATATTTTGTATTGATTTGAGAAATTTATTATTGTTTAAATTAATATTAGTTAGAATTATTATTTTTTGCTCTATTAGTTTGGATAAGTTAATTATTTTTTTTTAAATATTTTAATTTACTTATTAATTCAATTTTATTCGTAGTTCACACCTTTATTATTAAACCATTTTTTTAGAATATATTTTTTTACTTTTTGTCCAAATAAACAACGTTAGAAAAAATTATTTTTCTTTTTCATTCATATACTATTTTAACTTTATATGAATTGATGATGGCCTTATTCATATCCGAAATGTGGGTCATCAAGTCAAGGTAGTTTTATGGAAAAATATTTTATATATTCATCCTTTTGTTTTATCATATATTATATTATTAAGATTAAATTATTCTTTCAATTTTTATAATTTTTAATTAAATTATTATACTATTTTAAATTTTATAATTAGGTCTTTATCAATTAAAAAAGGTAAGACTTAACAAAATATTTTAAAAATAAAAAATATTTAAATTTAGGGATTTAGTCTTTAAATATGAGTATTTTTAATTTGAAAAGAAATATTTTATTAATTTTAATATTTTTCGACAACGAATTAATTACAAAATTTAAAAATCCAACCGAAAGCTTTTACATTATAAAGATTTAATTATAAATTTAGTAAGAATATAAAAATCAAAAATTTAATCTATTGACAATGAGTTATAACTCAAATGACATAGTCTCTCCATACTCGAGGTTGTGGGTTGAGTCTCCTATTTTTCTGTAGAAATGCTAATATAGTGTAGAAAAAAGAGTCTTTTGCCTTACCTGATTGCAGAGCATAGATGTTTTTTGTTCTTGGATTAGTGGAGGGATTTGGTGTTATAAATTGGACGTCAAAGAACAAGCCTTCAAAGAGTTCGACTGGTTTTGATTATAGCTTGGAATATTTGGAAGGAGAAGTGTCGGAGAGTACTCGAGCATGTCCAGGAGCGTTCGGAAAAAATGCTAGCAACATCGTTTAAATTGAACGATGAGTTATCTATTTTACCTTATGCATAGTATTCTAAAAATTTTTCTCTATCTACTTTTTTACCTTATTTTCTTCTTTTAATTTCACCTGTTAAATATTTGGAAATTTTCATTTTTTTTATTTTTCTGTTCCTGACTTTTAGACATTATATTTATTTTTCTAATGAATAAAATATCACTATTATCTTTTTGAAAAAAAAATTCAAGCTAAATGTTAGCTGTTATGTACTCTCAAAACTCCTAACTCAGAATCAAAGATATTGATTACTAGTGGTTGTTAGATTTTATATATATAATACTTGGTCAAAGGATAAAATAATTCAGAATTTAAAGTTTAGAGACAAAGATTGATAGATTAGTAAACATAGTAATAACTAATAACCCACCAACTTAATAATTAATAAGAAGAAGAAGAAAAAGGTGAATTTATTATCGTTGATGAGAAACTTGCTTAACCAAATAAGCAAGCAAACAAAGACTAATACACTTTTAGTTTCAACTGATGATAAGTCATAGGATATATAGCTAGCTTCAGAATATGTTCTTAATTAAGTAATTAATTACCCAAGTAAAGAATCATGATATATCAAGATGGCCACCAACCATTTGAAAAAAAGACTCTAAGAAGGGAAGAAGAAAAAGACTACTGATTATTTAACTTGTTACTGTTGTGATCTTATTCTTTCCATAAACTTGCGAATTCTTTCCAATGCAATCTTCAAAGTGTTCTCAGACATGTTTGCAAAGCAAACCCTGAACCAACCAGGCTCTAAACAATGGCAAGAAGAACCAGGTGAGATGTTCAACTTCACCTCACGAAGAATTGCATTCCATAGCTCCAATTCAGATTCTCTTGAAGTTTTATTTTCCAACAATGGACTCAGATTCATCCAACAGAACAGCCCTGCATTCCCTTTAAGGCATTCAATTCCTGCACTCTTCAATCCTTCAATGATCATCTGGTACCTCTTATTCAACCTTTCTCTATTGATCTTAATGTAGCTCTTAGTGAAGCTCTTGTTTGACAGCATTGAAGCTAAAAGATTCTGTGTTTGTGATGATATGAGTGTGAAACTCGACATTCGTCGAGCAGTGGTAACGACTTTGTCATTGTAAGAATATATTGTTCCAACACGGAATCCTGGAAGACCTAGATCTTTCGAGAGGCTATAAACAATGTGAACCCTCTCAGCAGAGTTCTTGTAGTTTCGCGACTCAAGAACTTCTGCCACGCTGACAAATTCGGACGAGGAGAACACCGAGCCGGAATAGATTTCGTCAGAGACTAGGTGGATGTTCTTCTTTGTGACAAAATCAAGAAGCAACTCTAGAACTGAACGTTGGATTGTTATGCCTAAAGGATTTGAAGGATTTGTTATCAGAATTCCTCTCACTCTATAACCCATTGATTCTGCATCTTTGTATGCTGATTCCAATGCTTGTTCTGTTATTTGGAAGTTGTTTGAACTATCACAATGGATTGGAACAATGTTTACACCAGTTCTCCATCTCAAATCTCTATCAAATCTGCAAAATTAGACCAATCAAGTTATTAATCTTAATGTCTTTCACATTGAAGTAGAATTAAAGTAAAACTTTGAAACAATTCGAATTCTTATTCTTACCCAGGGTAGTATGGGGTAGGAACAAGAAGAGCATCTCCCGAATTCGCGAGAATGAAGGTTAAGAGTTCATTGGCTGCAGTTGCACCAGCAGTGAGGACAATTCTATCAGGATCAAACTTCACTCTATTTCCTCTAATTTCTCCCATGAAGCTTGCCATTGCTGATCTGAATGATTTTAGTCCATGGTAGTCTTGGAACAATGCATTTTCTTTAAAACTTGTTCCTGATGCTCCTTTTGTCTCTCTATGTTCTTCTAGGTACTTCTCAAGTAAATCAAATGAAACCTGAAAATGTTTGTCATTATTATTAGCATATTAATTAAATCATCAAAACTACTATAATAAAAGACAGGAAAATAATTAATAAAGCTTACTTGATTTTCAGCTAGGCCCATTTGAATAACTCCTGATGGGTTAGTGAATTCATCGTAGGGATTTTCATCGTAGACTTTCCAACCAGCAAAGTAAGGAGAATCTTCACCATGTGTATTAGAGATAGCAATCTTTGAAAGCTCTACACAAGTTTGTTGATGTTGTTGTTGCTCAATCTTAAGACCCATGATTGAGTAACTTCAGAAAGTGTGTATCTTTAATCTCAGAAAGGTAAAAGCTGAAGTGGGTCGATAGGAGAGAGAAATAAGAGAGAATGTGTTGAATGAATGATGAAAACTTTATGCAAGTTTTGGGTATATATATAGCATTTGTGACTTAAGACATAAAAAAAGGGGTCACTAGTTCAACTTGGATGGCGCATTGAGAACAAACAATCAAAAGAAAAAAATATATTATATTAGATATTAATTAATTAATTGATTGATTCTGTAGTGTGAGCAAATCAGAGCGTTACTAATGTCTTTTAAGCCTTTTAACAAGAAATAATTTATCTGTTAAGACTTAAGAGACTTTGTGACAACTGTGTGGCTAATTTCTACAATCTGCATGCCATGCCAGATCCACACACAGAAAATATATAGTGGTTTGAGGCTTGATTTTTTTCATACTATTATATAGGTCCAACCTTAATTGCCATATTCACACACACATACAATGAAGATGTGTATGTTTTTATATTTGTAAAAATGTTTAAATTTTACATGTTTCTTATGAAAAAGATTTCAACTGAAAATCTTAATTGTAGTTTTAGAATATAAATGTATTTACTAATTTTAACCCTTTACATTACATGTTATCTAGATAATTTTTTATTAGCAATAATGTAAACTCAATTGTAATTAATTTTATAATATGAGTACATAAGGAGTACATAAAATATAACCACTTAATAAATATTGTTTAGGTTTTGATTTTGAAAAAAATTTAAAAAATAAGAAGATCTCACTTTCTCTTTTTTTTTTTTTTACCTCCACTCTTTTTCTTTGTTTGCTTCATCAAACCATTAACATCACATTTAAAAAAAAATTCTTTTTAAAGTAAAAACCTAAAAAATATTTATAAAAATGTTTAAATTTTATAGGTTTTTATAAAAAAAAATTTCAACTGATAATGTTAAATGTTGCTTTAGAATAAATGTAATTACTAATTTTAATCGTTTACATTATAAGAAGGACAATAAGGCTTAAATTCAAGATATTGTTAAAAAAAATTCAAACAACTAATATGACTCCATCAACTAATCTAAGGTTATAAATTACATTGAGTAGTTAATTCACTTGTCCGTTTAAACAAATGTCAAAGAATTTAAATCCTGTTTTATATATACAATAATTTATTAACCAAAGATAAATTTTTAACTTACAAAATTGAAAAATATTATTTAAAAAAAAATTGAATCATCTTTTATATAAATAATCTTATATTTAAAATGTATCTTATTATAAGAGTTTTTTTCTGATACGAACCATATATGGACCATTCAAAAGTCGGTCTTATTTTATGAAGTTTTATTTTAATTAAGAATAATTGAACTAATTGGTAATAAAGATTAAATTTTAAATAATATTTTGTTATAAAAATGTTAATTAATATCATATATATTATGAAATTATGTTTTTAAAAACTTAAATAACTAAATAAATTTTTGAATAATTTTCTATCTAATATTCAAATGGTTAATAGTTTGTATTATAATGTTATTTAATATAATAATTATATTGTTGAATCTTTTCAAAAAAATTGGGTGAGTTTAATTCTCCATTAAAAAAAAAGGGGGTAATATTCTCAACCTATGACTAGGTAATCAAATCTCCTTGCCAAATGCCAAACAAACACCAAAAAGTTCCTTTTTGATTTTGAAACCAAATCATGCATCAAGATCCTTAAGACGAGGTTATTCTAATAATACAAATTATTATTAATAAACAAGGGTTTAATTTGAGGAGCTCTATCTCTCTATTTTATTAGTGGTATATATAGTAGTTAAAGTGTCTTGATGACATGACAAAGATACCACGTAACCCAAAAGAGTGATTAAGATTTTGATTTTGCAAGAAGCAAAGACAAAAATAGAAGCTCTTTAGGAAGATATTCCGACCCCACATTGCATTAATAACACAACAACGGAATTTAATAAATTCTATAAAGCTTAAAAGTTCCCTACGTTGTTATGTGAATTATAAGTAACTTAATTACGGGATTGACTATAGCTGTGTAAGAGTTGTAGAATTCATCAAGTTGCATTGCATCAATAACCATGGGCGGTGCTACTTGTGTTTAGTTGACTTGTTTACTCCTTTACTTCCTAAATTTTTGTAGCAACAATTTATTTATTTATTTGTTTGTTTTGCAAGATTTAAGGGAGCTGACTCAAACCCATCAAAGGCGTTAAAATAATAATACATAAAAAAATATTTTAAATATATATTATATAAATATATATATATATATATTTTTTGGTGACATATAAATATATTATTTATTATATATCAGATTTAATCTCAGGTAAAAATTGATTAAATCTTTGAACCTTTAAACTTATAGTTTTACTATTGATTTAATGATTGGTTTAATTTTTATATCCTTGATTGTCTCACATTTATTTATTAGATAACATCAAAATATTATTTAAATGATTTAATTTAATACATAAATAATACAAGTTTTTTTTATATAATTATTATTCAATCATATTTATAAGTTTATATGACTTTTTAAATAATATATTTTAAAATTAATTATTTTTATTAATGTAATAATACATAATTAATTATTTATATAATTTTTTTATACTAACAATGCATAAAATTTCACTCGTATCTAATTAGGTTAATAATAATTATTATAATTTAATTAATTGTAAACCTAATAATTGATTTACCTTAATAATAATTAGATAGAGTGAAATTTTTATAATTTGATTAATTTACCTTAATTAATTTTTATAATTTCATTTATACTCGTATCTAATAATAATTTGATTAATTTTTTATTGTAATTAAGGTGATACTGTTGATTGTAAACCTAAGTATAAAAAATTGATTAATTTTTTATGATTTAATTAAATTTTTTAATGAGGTTTCGATCTCTAGTTTAAAAATATTTAATCATGTCTCTACATAAAAAAATGTAATCAAGTTCCCGTATACCACAATGATTTATTATTATAAATTTTTTAATTTAAATGAATAAATAACTACATTGATCTTGCAAATCAGATGATAAAGACCTAAGAGTATATATAATTGTGGATAAACAAATAGCATATTTCTACTTTATTTCATTTAACAACTACCATATTCATATGAAGATTCCCACTATATAATTTTTCTATCCACCTAAAATTTCTCCTGGCATGGAAACAGATCAAGGTTTAATTTAGAGAAGAAACTATAATCTATTTTGGTTAAACTGCTAAAGGAAATCAAATACATACCAAAACAAATCGCTTGGAGCATCTACGTACAACTCACTTAACACATCTTTTAATTATTATTATTATTATATGATAGGTTAAAAATATATATGTAATACACATATATAGGTCACTGAATTCTAGTGATATTATTCTTTATGTTGTCATCTTACATTATTATGCTGAGAGAATTATTATAAAATTGTGATTTAATTATTCTATTTGTCTTTGTAATTTTATTAAATTTGTAATTAGATTTTTATATATAATATATTTTTTTAATCTACACTATTTTTAATTTTGTAATAATTAAATCATTTTCATATCAAAAACGTTAGAATTAACGGAATATTTTTTTAAAAATATGTAGTCAAAGATCTAATTAAATTTTTAATTGTGGATACTTTTAATTTTTAGAGAAATATTCAACTAATTTTAACATCTTTTACATTATGAATGATATAATTACAAAACTAAAAGCAATATAGAGACCTAATTGAAAGAAAAAATTATAAGAATCTAATTGCAAATTTAGTAAAATTATAAAAACCAACATAATAATTAATCTAAAATTATTTATTTTAAAAGTTTAAGCAATTAATAAAAATATTATTAAAGATATAACTATTAATGTATCTTCTACTATTAATTTTTAAAAAAAATATTTTTATAGAAAAAGTCTAGGGGACCAGCAACTTTTTCAAATTCTGGTCAGCATGTAACCAGTAAAGAAAAGTGAGTCATTGGATAAAATCTCACATCAATCCCACACCATTAAAATCATCATTGATGGCTCTTTGGTGGTTACAAATCACAAAAATTACTGACTTCCTAGCACTCCTCATTTTTATATATAATATCAGATTTTTTATGATATAAATATCTACTTCTTGTTGACTCTAAAAAAAGAATTTTAGTATGAGACTAATAAAAAAATTTATATAAAAAATTTATGTAAATTTAAAAGATACTAAAATTAGTAAAAGAAATTAGAATCGATAAATCTGAAAACAATTTTAACAAAAAAAAAAAAAAATAGGAAGAACTGAAGAAGATGGTTGCCAAGTGAATTTCTTTTGGATACTGCTGTCGAGAAGTATCTAGCGCCAGATTATGTGTCCGAAAATTAAGAAAACGTGCAATTCTTTTTTGGTTCTTCTATAATAATTGTAAGTAGGCCTAAGTTCAATATTAATTATTGAAATAGCAGAATTAAACAGTGAGTGAATATTCCACTAATTGCAATTAAGACTGATCCAAGAATGCTTAATGATCATTTGACCTTCTATAAAGGTGCAATTATTAAGAGCTTAGGAATTAGGATATCCACTTGGATATGGATATACAAAAAAATAATTTATTATATCTACATGCACAACTAACAAACAACGCTTAGGGGTTTGGAAACTAAAGATATTTGTCGGGATTGTGTTGTTTAATATTAGGCAGGGTGAATACCTATCCGATTCCTAATAATTTTTTTTTGGGTTTAGTTAACAATTAATTTAAATTTATAACTTAAAAAAAATTATTAAAAATCCAAAAAAATTAATTTTTCAATTATGTATTTATTTTATATTTATTAAATAAAAATATTTAAAATTTTCTACTAATAATAAATTTATTGTGCGTTCTTAAGAATATATATTAACTAAATCCTAATTTTTTTAAAGATTACCAGCCATTCAAAAAAATTTTTTTTTCAGTTCTTGATTTTTAATCTTATGATATTAATTAATTTTTTTATCAATAAATTTTTTTAATTAATAAAATATGTTTACATGGTTCATTAATCAACTGATTTATTCCTTATGTGCCAATTAAGATTTACAGATTTTTTGTCTGTATTTTTGGAATAATCGTTAGAATTATTTAAAATTTATTCTCTATTTTTTATAATTTTTTTATTATACATTAATTAAATTTATTGTGTAAAAACTGTTAAATATTAGTAATTTTTATTTTTTTAATTATAGAAATTGAATAGAAGATATATATATATATTAATAAAAATGAGATTTTTAATTGTTGTTACTGGTCTTATCTATTTATTACAAATTATTCAAAAATGTTAAATTTTAAACTTTTTAATATTATATCTATCTAGTTAGTTACATAAATACACCTGTTTGTTAAAATTGTGTCATCTTTTTTATTAAAATAAAATATGTATTTCTTTTAATATTAATGAATGTATGTGAATTGTAATGATTAATTTAAATTGAGTACACCTAAAACTTAACATAATCTTAATAATATAATACTTTAACAACTTTTTTAAACAACAGTAAATATTAAAAAAATATTATCTTTCATTTAATTTTTATAAATAAAAAAATAAAGACATTAATATTTTTCAGTTCTTACATGATAAATTTAACCAATTATATATAAAAAAATAATAAATTAAAAAGTAGAAAAAATTCTAAATAGCATCGGACAACTACTCCCAAACGATAACGATGTCCCTAACTAAAAAAATCTGTTAATCTTAATTATTACTTAATGAATAAATTATCAATTTAATATATCACATAAGCATATTTTATTAATTCAAAAAAAATATTAACAAAAAATTAGTCAATCTCATAAAAATAAAAATTAAAAATAAAAAATAATATTCTTTTTGTTGAGAAAATTATTGTTTTTTGGAATAATTATTAGGTGGTTTAGAATTTTTTTTATATTACGTAATAATAAAAATGATGAAGGCACGAAATGATAAGAGAAGAATATGTATATGGTTATTTATAAAAAAATAATGAATTAAAGTAAGGACTTGGGACTCGATGAATATGCATGTGCTAGAAGTAGAAGAGAGGATCAAGAATAGATATGGAGTTGAGATGGTGAATCTTAGTGGTTATTAAAGACAACGTGACTCAAGGGATTATATGACGATATATGGGCGGCTACTTGGCTCTATAACACAACTATATCAAGCAAGGTCTACATACCCATATCATGCATCCATTTTTTTTTTTTTAAATTTATAATGGTCTTGTAGTTGCATTGTGGACTCTCACTTCTTAATCTTAATTTGTTATCTCTTTTTTTATTTATTTATGAATTAGAGAGCAATAAATTGAACTTGGTAATCATTTGAGATCTTCTTATTGGACATGACTCCCTTTAGTTATTATTTCAGCATAAACTTATCTACAGTTTACTTCACATAAAATTGTTTTTAGATTATTGATACAGTATTATTATTTGGTTTGAAAAAACTAATTTATTTTATACAAATAGTTTAATTAAATAAACTAATTTAAGTTGGACCAAACAATTACTTTTACTTTTTTTTTGTGTCTAACAGTTACTTTTATTTTATTCTTCTTCGTTACGTTCTTAAAATTCGTTCTCTTTCAATTTTTCATAACTTATATGAAAGCTAATTGTTTGATTACCATTAAATTTAATTTAACTGTAAATTTGTAATTGAACATACTTTTACAGCTCAATTTAAAATTTGTGTTAGAAAAAAATATTAGCGACCGAAAATTTGAGTTATTGAAAACAAAACAAAGCTCCTCAGGAATATAGAAATAGAGACAGAAAAAACAGAGACAGATAGTACCATTTATAACTTTTTGTTCGTATCGTAAACTTAGTTTCTTAAATATTATTTTAACATTAAATAAAAAATTTTACCACTGTTAATATGTATAATAATTAATATATAGTGGTATCAAAAAATAATTTTACCAAGATTTTTTTTTATTTAATGTTAAAATAATTTATATCGATATCAGAAAATTAATAGCAAAATATAACTATAATTATTAACAAAAATTTCAGTAAAATCACAATTTAATAATTAAAAAAATTATTGAAGGGTATCTTAAAAAAATAATTTAATTATTAAATTCTTTAAAAAAATATTTTGGTAAAATATAATTTAATCAATAAAAAATAATTTATTAAAGGATATTTTGGTAAGTAAAATTCAATGACAAAAAAATAAAATTTTTGTTAAAGGGTGTTTTTGTAAAAAAATAATTTATTTTTTCTTGAAAAATATATATAATTAACATTAGTTAACACAAAAAATTTAAAATGAATTAAAGAGAACACTTTTTAAAAATTATAAGGGAGAGAAATATACATTTTATAAATAGAGAGAAGAGGAGTGTCATTTTAATATCTCTCAGGAGAAATGAGTGGAATAGGTTCCAAGCTCCGATGGACTGAATGGCAACTGAAACTGTGTCCCGAGGTCAAAATGAACACTAGCCTCCGGCCTCTGCCCCTGCTGACTGGTCCCAGTCTCAGACTGATGTAACCTCAGGGACAAGTAGTCTCTGGGTACGGGTCCTGAAAGAGACCCCACCGTCTGGCCAACCTCCTCGGCTCAGTGAACTGGTGGGTTGACGGGGTCTCTGTCGCCGGTGGAACTAGACTAATCAGCTGTGGGTCAGCATATGGCGTCCACTCAACTTGTTCATAGAACACAAATTAATGATGACATTCAAATTTCAAATGCAATAGATATTTAATTAAAATGAATTTGTAATACTTAAATATTTATCACTTACATTCAGCATCCCAATCCCATTTAGGGTACGCCTGTAATACCTAAACCTGCTCTCGCCTCTGACATTGTCCGGTCGATACTGAATCCACCTACAATGCCAAACACAATCCCACACTATTGCTCAAGTTTATTAAGTAGTTAATAAATTAACTAAGGGTTATTACAAGTATTTATAATACCTATTGACCAGCGAAAATCGGCGAGTATCAAAGCCATCGGACCGTAGCAGTGGAATATGGTAATAGGCCCAGGGCAGCAGCAAACTGACGCACTCACCCAAATTGCACTGACCATGTTCCGTGGCATAACACATCTGGCGGTACAGCCATGCCAACACAGTCGAGCCCTACGATAACCAACCACACGTCTCAAGGTCCTCCAATAGGGGAGCCACCTGATGTGCACCCGAGAGTCAGATGTATCTGGGAATAGGATACCCCGTATCAGCTGCATGATCTACCCTCTCGTGTACCTCAACAGGCGCTCCTCTGTGTCGTCCTTCTCCAGCTCTCTGCATACCGTGCTGTGGAACCAAGTGAGCTTCACAGTCCACTTGGTCTGTGACTGTCTGTCATCTGCGTCGAGAACAACACCCAAAAGCTGCTGACATAACTCCTCAATGGTATGTCCCTGATGGTGCTGCTCCCAACCACCTATGCATCCACTCACAGGATCACCGTCGATCCTGAGTCCCAACTGATAGGCCACGTCCTGCAGAGTGATAGTCATCTCCTTGCATGGTAGATGAAATGTGTGGGACTCAGGCCTCCACCTCTCTATCAATGTCGATGCAAGCGGCCAGTCGTGCTCGAACTCAACCATATATGCCACATACTCAAACTCGACTCGTCTGAGTTATGACCTAATCTACTCCGATGATCGTGTCATCAAATTTCGCCTGGTGCGCAAGATCCGAGGCGTCTACCAAACGGAGACAAAAAAAATAAAAAAAGGGACGGTGAACTCATAAAATAACAAGTTCACTGTTTATTAATTGCAATACAATGAGCAACAGTGAAAAAATTGTACCACTCGATCCTGCCAGCAATATCCTCAGCCTGATCCAATTTGTACATCGTCTCCTTGTAGCCCAATAATTACTGCTCTATCTAACCACACTCTAACAAAATAAAATCACATGTACTAAACTTAGTTCCTTTTACATCAACTAAATTTTTAAAAAACATATTTCTTTCTATAATTGTCAACCTTAGTTCTTACTCAGTTTATAAACTTACTAATTTAAATTTAACCCAATTACATGACATCGTCAACTAACACCCCAAACAACCCTAATTAATAACTAATTGAATCCTAAATTTTACCAATCATGTTTCTTTTTAATCTAACTTAATTAATTATGCAACTAATTACCTTGTAATTTACAACTTAAACTAACTAAGAATTGACTAACAACTTATATTAATTAACATGTTATAAACAATAAACAGCAATTGTACTTGAAAATAATAACATAAAAAATCTAACTAACATGTAAACAGTTAACAGTAAACAGTAACTCTAACTAACATGCAACCTCTAACTAGTAACTTTAACTAACATGTAAATAGTAATTCTAACTAACATATTATTTATTGACCTGAAATTGAGAATGTCGCGAATAACAAATTTCATGGACGTCGAAAGACAGAAAGAAGGAACAAAGTAAATTTTGAGGAGAGAAATGAAAGAAAAGGACAAAAAAAAATGGTCCCACCAGCTTTTTATAGTATATCGAACTCAACATAAAATTCGCTGAGGTGTGACGAACTCTATATAAATTATAGAGTTTGCTAGGGGTACGACGAACTTATTCTAATTACAAAAAAAAATTGTATTTTAAAATGTAAAATTGAAATATCTTGTTTTAAGAATTAATTAATTTTTTTATTTTATATTAAAAAAAATCCTGAAGCTTTCGGTTATAACCTCCGTATATATGCAGATGACAACAGCATCAACCGAATCTAGCTAGGGACCAAAAATAATAAGCCCTATATATAGCTAGGTTTTGACTTTTAATTTGCTCAATACGTTTTGGTTCTAAAAGTTACAATGCAAGTATGTTCAATTTGTTTAAATTAAAGTTCCTCATTCATTTGCTGTCTCTTACTTGCTAATTAGTTAAAGGGTGAGAACTAAATTCTCACGTCAGTTGAAACTGTTATTAAATAAGAATTATATAGCATGGAGTATTTGTCTTAAGATTTTGGATTAAGATGTGATATCTGATTCGCTGTTATGATTATCTAATTACTTGTTAAAAAAAAAAAAAAAAAAACCTTCTTCTATTTTTTACTCTCTAAATAAGCTTTTCAAAGTTTAAATTTATAGAAAAAACACACAAATAATTATGGTGAATGCTATAGTACCTATCATTTTGTAATAAGTTATTAAAAAAGGTAAATAAATAATATTTAATAAATTTTATATGATTTACTTTTTATTTTAAATATTCTATTTTTTACTTAAAAAAAAAGTTAGGCAATTTAGGCACTATAACAAAGACACCATAAAACTCACCAATAATTATATCTTTAAAGATATAAGTACACGAATTTCTTAAGTCAAAAGTCTTCTGGACACTGGTAAATTAAGTTTTATAGTGTTTTGTGATTTGTCAATTATTTAAATAAAGAGAAACTCTTAAAAATCAGCATCTTTTAGTATTTTTAGTTATTATTAGTCAATATAAATATTAAATTATTTTTAAAAAATAAATTTTATTAATTCATATATGTAAATTTTAAAAAATATAGATATAAACTGTATTAATTTATGTGTGTAAAATTTTAATAAATATAAATATAAATTATATATTTTTTGTATATAAAATATCTGTAAATATAAATATAAATGATTACTGATCAAGTATTAATAAAAAATAATAATATTTATATTATTTTTAAATAAAAATAATAAAAATACTTTGACTCTTATAAAAGATTTACACGTTGCCAATTCCATGATACTTGTGAAAGATCAAGTTAGCTCGATAAAATTATATATAAGCCCAATCTTTAATTAGTATCAAGTTAGTTTAACATTTTATGGTCATCATCATTGTTCTTGTTGTTGTTATTTCATTGGTTAAAATCTCAATATTTATTCTTCCCTAGTAATTACTATAAATGTTGGTTAGTAAAGCTCTCTTTGCCAAGATTTACTTTACGGGTCCCAACAAGACGGATCGCTTTTCGAAATTGTTTTTAAAAAATTTTATGAATTAAATTAATTCTTTAAAAATTATAAATTATTATTTTTGCTTTTTACCATTTTATTAATAATATAAAATATTAATTGACAGAATACATAATATATAGTATGTTTAATTAAATATTGACTAAATATATTTATAAAAATATATTAATTTAGTCATTTTTTTTAATTACATAAACTTTAATCCCAATATAACTTAGCGACTAAATATTGATAGATTTTCGTAAAAATATTTATTCAGTATTCAATTAAATATATTAGGTATCATGTATGTTATCAATTTACATCATCAATTATTGATAGAAATTATTAATAAAATAACAAAAGAATAAAAATAATTAATTTATAACTTTTAAAAAATCAACTTAATTAATAAAATCTTTTAAAAATAAATTTAAATAACAATTTATTTTTTAGTGACTAATTTGACGTCTTAACCTTTTATTTTACTATCTTGTATATAACCTTGGATTGGATTCCAACCGAGACAACATATGCACTGAGACCTAGCATGATATGGAAGAAGGAAAAGTTTTTTTTTTTAGAAATTACTCCATTTTCACTATAAAAAATATATTGAATATTGTCGAATTTACTGTTGAATTTAATAACGAGTATTACTAGTGGATTCAGTAACGATTTTTGCATCGGGTGCGAGCAAAATTTCATTCCCAGAGTTGATTACCGTCGGATTTTTTTCGCTATTGAATCTGACGGTATTTAGTGGTGTGAAATCTTATTTTACTAGTACTAAATTTATCGACGGATTTTCTGTCGGTATAACGATTTAGTGAAACGCAACGTTTAGACACTTTACTAGCGGAAATTTTCGTCGGTAAATCCAACGATAAAATTGGGGTAAAATTCAAATATGAAACCCTTATCTCTCTCCCCTCCCCCTCAATGCACCTCTCCTCCATTGAGGCTGCCGCCGTCGCCGCCGCTGCCACCTCTTGTCATCGTCATGCTTCCACCATCCTGTAGCCACTATCAGAGATAATTTTGGTATAATTTTTTATTTTTTCATATTTTTTGTGAATTTAAAATTTTGTTAGGTATTTTATTAAATTATTGATTAAATTAATATATAAAGTTTGTGATTAGGATTTGTTATGTTAATTTAATATGCATATAATAATGAATTATAGCAACTGACAAATCTTTAAATAAAATTTTAATTTGTGATAAATTAGTCTTTAAACTGTCATATTAGAGAATACCGTGAGAATTAAAAAAAGTGGATTTAAAACAATTTTCATATATTGATACATATATTAGTGCTAAACCACATACCTCTATATATCAAGTAGTTTTTTGGGGGAGGGGGTGGGGGATTGAATACAATCATTAAATTCCTAATCCTACATTGGAATATTATTGGGGTCTCTAATTAATTAAGAGTACCCTAGCTAGCTAGTGTTAGTTTCCATAAGAACAATCTTATGTTTAATTATTAGCTTAATTAATTAATCACAAACTGACATGTGAAGTAAACATGCATTGCAATGTTAACTAAATTATAGTTTACGAAAGAATCTAATTAAATTTTGCTTGAAATAAAGTATACTGTGGATAAGTGCTATTACTACACTATACATACAGTACATGTATGGAACCGGAAAAGAGGTTAAAAATTAAGAATTAATTAAACTGCAAGATAATAAAATGGTTGTCCAATAAATTAATTTAAATTAGTCGATTAGTCATTTTATTCGTCTATTTAAATAAATATTAGGAATTCGAATTTCATCTTATATATATATCAATTTATTAACTAGCAACACACTTTTAAATAAAATTTAAGTTTAAAATAAATTAATTTTTAATCGATCAAATTGAGAAGTACGTAAAAAAAAATTGTCCAATAAAACTAACGGAATACCTGGCAAGGGAATTTGTAATGGTTTGTATCCCAATTAAATGGCACGAAAATCTTCTCAGAAGATATAGCGCCAATGATTGCATGCCACGTGGGAATTTTTGTTCTAATCATGCTAGGATTATGTCTGAGAGAGATTACTATAGAATATTGAGTTGGTCAGATGTTGGTCAAATACTACGCCTGCAGTGTATTAATTGAATTAAGCATATTCGTAGTGGCCATTTTATAATATCTTAATGAAAGTTTAAAAGACAAATATATGCTATTGATCTAGTCAGATTCAGTTATTTTTTATTGGTTAAACTATTTCATTAGTTCCTTTTTTTTAATTTATAATTAAATATTTTTAATAATAAACGTTAAAAAAGTATAGGACCTTAATTATAGATTTAATATAACTATAAAGATAGTCACCAAAAAAAAAAAAATATAACTATAAAGATTAATAGAATAATTTATTTTTTAATTTTATTTTTGTTGTCTTTTAAATTATTTGCAAGTTTCTTCCTTTTTGGTTTCAACCAACTTAGCTTATTTCCTTCATTTTTATTTGCTTGGTTTATAACATTTTATTTGTATTCTATTAGACACACATTCATTACTTACAATGGAAATCATTAATTAAATAATTAGAGTTATAATTATTTAAGTGTCTCTTATTATTAATTTAAATTAAAAAAAATTATAATATAATATCAAAATTTTTATACAATTCTTATTGAATCCCAACAAAAAAAAGAACATAAGGCAAATTATAAAAAAAAAAAACTATGCACATTTTACATAAAATTCAAAAGAAACTTTTGTGTAAGAGAATGTTAGAGATATAACTATTTGGATTTAGCTAACATGTGTCTTAAGGACACATGATAAGTTTACTACTGATAAAAGATTTTAAATATTTTTATTTAATGAATATAAAACAAATGCATTAAAAACTTAAATCATATGATAAGCTTATCACTAGTAGAAAATTTTAGATGTCTTCATTTAATGAATATAAAATAAATGCATTGAAAACTTAAATTTTTTATATTTTCAATGAAAATATTTTTATAGATAAACCCTAACTATTTATATGGCTTCTTCTATATGTGCAAATTTTAAGAAGTAATTTTATAATATAATGATGCTTATTTTTGTTGGGTCACTGAAAAATTTTTAAGGAAAAACTAAGTGAGAGAATACTTTTTTTGATGTGGATCTAATTCATTACAATTCTCACATTTATAATCTAAAAAGTCTTGACATCATATCCAACTCAAAATCTTAAAATATTAAGTTAATGAATTTCTTATTTTATAAATTACTCATTTTTTTATTTCTTTTGATATGAGCCTAATTTATTACAATACTCATACTTATAACTTTAAGAACTTTTTCGTTTGAGAAAGTATAAAAAAATAATGTTTTTTTAATAACATAAATAATTTAAAAAAATTAATTTTAATTTTAAAATTTAAAATTTAAATTAATTAAATATAATTTTTATTTTAAATGGTTAATAAATCTAAAATACAGTCTATTATTCATATTATTCGCACTTTTCATTATTCACCTATAGATTGTTCTCATTTAATTACTTTACTCACCTTCTCATTTTAGAAGATGGAAATCCAACAATGCAAATATTTATACCCTAAGACAAGTAATTTCTACTATCTAATATAATATAATAACTTCTATATGTTTTGCAAACATTTATAAGAGTCCACTTTACTTTATTTTATTAAACGTTTATATATATATAACATCAATTTTATATTTGGATATTATTTAAAATAATATTAAAAGGTTAATAAAATTTATTATTTTTATTTACTAGTTAATTAATAATATTAAAAAATATTAATAAAAAATATATTATTAAACTAATAGACTAAAAGTATTGAGCTAATTATTAAAAGTACTGGCAAATATATTTGCTATTCAAATGCAAGCATAAAACTACAAAATTCTTTTGGTAATTCAATGTATAGCAATTAAGTTACACGTTTTCGTGAACAAGTTCAATATGCCAGCGCCAATTGTCTCTGGGATTTGTATGACAATTTCTGTTCTTGATTGTATTAATGTTTATTTGTTAATTAGATGCAATTATTGGAGAAGCTAAGCAACATGTGTGGCCAAACCCTGTCCACTCATGCGGCCTCTAACCTTAGTAATAATACATACTTGGTTTAATATTAATATCGTCACATCTTATCCACTTAATATATTAAAATTGGGTTTTTTTTCGGTTAATAGAAGTAAGATGTCAATTTCTCGTGAATCTATTTTTCGCCAAAATAAATATACTATTTTTGCTTCTAAATTTATTTTATAAAAATATCTTTTTTATAATTATACTATAACTAATATTTAAGTAATAATGCATAATTATACTAATTTAAAAAAATATCTTTATTATAGTTATATAAAATTAATATTTAATACATTATTAAATTACTTATCAATTATCAATCGAAAATATTTTTAATCATTTTAAATCTAATGAATTAATTATTCAATGTGTCATCGCTATTTCTATTTTTAAATTATTTTTTAATATTATTTAACAATTCTAATAACATAATAATAATTTAAAAAGACAGAACATTTTTTAATGTAAAAATAGGACAAAAATAATAAATTTATTTAATAATTTTGTTAGGATATATATATTTATAGATAATTATTGTAAGACATGAAAAATTATTAAATTCTAGCAATAATTATTAAGGATAAATGATTATTATAATTTAAAATAATATTAATTTAAATTATATACAAATAAATTATGCCAAACATAACAATTTAAAAGGGTTACTTTTGAAAGATTCGTTTATGATATTTAATTTTTTACTATTTATTAAAAAAGCATAATTACTTAATGATATTTATTTTTTAAATTCATTATGTATGCAATTTTATTCTTTTTTTTAATTTTAATCATGATGGTAATTCTTCTAATAGTGTAAATGCAGATAATTATATTTTTACTTTTTAATATAATTAATAATAAATAGTAATTAATCCCTCATATTTTTAATTAAAGCATTTTGACGATAGTTTCTATTTATAGATATTAATGGATGATTGTTTCTTTAAAAATAAAATACATTATAATTTTAAGTTATTTCATAATTAACATAAATACTCAATTATTTCTTTAAAAATAAATTACATTATAATTTTAGGTTATTTCACAATAATAATTAATGTTCATAGTATTGAATTATTCTAAATTTTTTCTTTTCTATCGTTAGTAGTTAATTCCAAATTAAAAAGATTATGTTGAATTGTTGAATAGTCCAAGTATAATCGGAGTTAATTTAGTTTATTTGTTTATTAATATAATTGATTAAAAGCATAAATAATAAATAAGACAAGTAAATAATTAAAAATATATATATAATGTTAATAATTACTTAAAATAGATAACAAAATAAGTTATAGGGTATTACCTTATTTAAATTATTAATAATTAAAGGTCAGTAATTATTTTTAAAATAGACATTAAATTTAATTTTATGGTACTAATTTATTTGAGTTGTTAATAAAATTTTATAATTTTCAGATTTATATCTACTCAATTTATGTATTTTATTTTATTCTACTTTAACAAAAAATTGAGACATGCATTTTTAATTATTTATTTAGAAAGTATAGCGAAATGAGTTATATAAATTATAATTAATTATCGATAATTGATATCAATTAATTAATTGTATTAATTTTTAAGATAAATAACGTATAATAAATATTGTGAAATTAATTATAATAAATTGATAATTAATAAATAAAAAATTAAAAGAGACTTTTTTATTGCTTTTTAATGGCTACATATTTTTATAATTTCAATTTCCCTTTATCTCTTTCTTTTATATTTATTTCTTTTAATTTATTGAACTAAATCAATTATACTAATTATTTGTATTAACTAATTAAGTATTTTTAATGGGTTATTAATTATAACTATGCCTTTAGACCATAGATTAAAAATATTATAAAAAATATTTTATAAAAATTATTGAAAAACAAATATTTTTAAAATGTGTCCTTAAGACACAAATTAACTAAATTATTTTTCAATTTAATGTGTTTGATTCATTTAATTGTATTAATTATAACTAATCAATTATGTAATTTGATTTGATTAGGTTAAATATTTCATCATTTAATATTTTATTTGATTCATTAAATTATATTAATCATAACTTCAAATATTTAATTTAATTAGAGTAAATATTAAATTATTTTAATCTATTTATGGGCAATACATGCATTAATTATAATCACAAATTAAGTTATTTTACATTAAATGACTTATATAATGGTCATCTCATTTATTATCATAAATACTGAATTAAATAAGTCATTATTACTTTTGATTTAGAATTAAATGAGAATAAAACCAGAGATACTATTTTATTTGGTCTTTAGGGTTTAATGGGTGTCACACTCAAATATAAGAAAAATGTTTGGTAACAAAAAAATATTAGCCAAAAACAGCCATAACTTTCCTTATTTAGCTTTCATTAATTGTCGCGACAATTAATGAATGTTAAATAAGGAAAGTTATGGCTGTTTTTTTTTTGTCTACCTAGCATTACCCCAAATATAAATAGTGACTTCCGAATTTTGGTCTCCAACACATCAAAGCCACCTTCGTAACTTTTTTTCCATAAAAGGAATTGCGATTCAACTCTATGAAGGATACAGAAGGTTTTCAAAGAACAAGGGACTGGCCTGAATTTGCACGAATTCTAAATATTTAAACTTACAATATTGTTTCAGTTGGTTGTCGTTACGAGAATGACTCTAATCTATATGTGTCTAAGGACTATAATAGATTAAATATTATTTAAACAATTTATTTTTAATATTGGTATTTGATTAAATTATTTTTAGAGAAATTTAAATTGTTGACTCAATTTATATATTACGACTATTCTTTTTGAATATATTATTTTTACATTTTTTAAATTCTTTTTTTTCTGATTTTTAAGTTTATTTTTTTCTTGGATATATGTATCACTTTTTTTCTCATTTTATATTTCAGATTAGTAATGTAATTATTAAGAAAAATATATTTAAAAAAAAAGAAATATTAAAACATCACTATTTAAAAAAAGGAAAGATATGTGAAAAAAGGAAAACGAAAAATTAAAACATCACTATTAGAAAAAACCTGTTAATATGCGTATGAATAGGGATGGAATTGAGGAATATATATGAATATAAAAATAAAAAATTATTGCACGATTGTAAAATAAAAAATAATCATATATATATAAAATGAAATAATTATAACAAAAAAATAATTAATATATGTGATTTAAATATTTTTAATAACCGGTAACATAAAATTTAACAAAATATAATTTATATATTTTTTTATTTATGTATATGTATAGAATTATTTATTTTGTATATGTATATATATTAAAAAAAACTACCGTTATATATATATATATAAAATTATTTAACAAAATTAATATATACTTATACATAAATAAAAAAGTTATTATAATTTTTGAAAATTATAAATGAACTCTTTTTCTTTTCAAATAAATTTATTCTAACTATATTATAATTAGCTCATGAATAATGCATGATTATATTAATTTAAGAAAATATTTTTATTATAATTATATTAAATCAATATTTAATGTGTTATTAAACTACTTATCAATTATCGATATTTTTAATCATTCTAATTATATCAATTGATATAGTTCTAATTCTCATTCAAGTGCAATAATTTTATTAGGAGATGGTTGATGCACACATTAATAGTGATCTATTTAATTTAATATTAATTAGTGGATAATAATAATAATAATAATAATAATAATAATAATAATAATAATAATAATAATAATAATAATAATAATAAAAGTCTACATGATACATGCATTATATTTTAAAAAGGTAAAATATATTTTAAAAAAATTAGGATATCAATAATCAATTGTGATTAATATCAATAGCAATAATTTATTTTTATAATTATTTTCGTATTACTAAAACATATAGTAATTTTTTTTGTAGAATAAAAAAGATGATTCATAACATTTTCGTAAAGTTATATAGTATGGACACAAGATTAATTAGATAATAAATTAAATTTTAATTAATATATTTTATTTTTTGCTTATATTTTTTATTAATTATTTTACTTTTTATATTTACAGTAAATATTGAATGTAAAAAAAATATTGAATGTTATCTATTTTATTTATTTAGAGTCACAATTAAAGTTGATATAATCATAGCAAGTATCTAAAATTAATAATAGCATGATACTATAATTTTAAGTTGTATAATATAATAAAAAAAATATAGCAATTTATGTATGCTTCCTTTATAATAATAATATTATATATATTTATATATCTCCTCTTTTACCTATTTTCTAAAAATATTGACACATAATTAATGTAGATAACATATATATTGAGTAAGTATCTCTACTAAATTAATCATAAAGATTAATAAAATATAATGGCATAAATTTCACCTAATTATAGTAAGTATCTCCATTGAAAATATTTGCTAATTATTACCGTGTATAATTAGTGTTATATATATATATATATATATATATATATATATATATATATATAAAAGGAGTAATAGTGAATTGTTATAATTATTTATCATCTAGAACATACCTCAGACATAAATCTTCTTCTATTTATTATTTTTCATACCTATGGGCTATTAACTACGATTCTATCAACAGTGTTACTTATGGTAGATTATGTAATGAAAAAGTTTGAAAAATAAAGGCAAGAATTACAAGGTTATGGAAAGTCTTATTCAAATTTGACAAGAACAAGACGACTTATATAGAAATGGTTCTCATGGATGATAAGGTAAGTTGATTGTTTTTCATTATTCTTTCAAGTGATCCTAGGTCCATTTTATAAATATTTTTTGTTCATATTTTAAATTTATTTGATAAATAAACCCTTGCATGCGAATCAAAGACAGTGCGATTTTATAGATTTATAAGTACTAATAGCCTTTATATTTAATTTGTTTTATAGTATGATAATAGCCAATATATTTGTTGGTGGATTTAACTATTATTATATTATTTATAATCACATTCAATATATATGTCTGATTTATTGAAAAAAATAGATTATTAAAACCGATTAATAACTATTTTAGAGTTAATCTAATTAATACTAGATTAAAAAATAAACAAAACATAATATGTTATTTTTTTATTAATTAAATTATTATAATTTAAATTAATTTTTAAAAAAATCTAAAATTATAATTTTAATCTTATCACGTGTATAACACGAGAAATTACACTTGTACTTGCCTAAAATGAGGAGTTATATATTTGGATACACTTTCATGTATTTCAATGATCTGATTTACATATATAAATACTAAGAAACTTTGCGCGCACACACGTATAATCTGATAAGATTGTACCTATCTCCTTCTTATTAATTTATTAAACTTTTTAAAAAATAATATTATAATATAGTATCAAAATTTTTATTAATTAAAAATTGAACATTAATTTTTGTTAATCCAAAAAAAAAAGAATAAAAAAATTAAAAAATATATATGCAAAAATGTATACAAACCTCCAAAAGAATACCATTTCGTAATAAAATATTTTAAAGATATAATTATTTATATATTTATTTTATGAATTTAAATTTTAAAAAATAATGATATAATCACATTTAGGGTCAAACTTAATGCTAGCATTAAAGAAAAAATAAATTTCTCTATTATTTAACTAACCCAATATTAATCCATATGTTATTAATCATATGTAACGACAATCATATCTATATCCTCATTTAATTATATGAATGCATTGTAATATATTTTTAATTTAACTAATCAATTTGAGTTGATCAATTTTATTCATTTATTTGTTTAAATAAGTGTAAAAAATTTAGATTCTGTCTTAAACATATAACAATTTATTGTCTGTTGAATTAGAGATACTGTAAGCAATAAAAAAATATTCTTAATTTAACAAAATTTTAAAAATGCAATTGAACATATTTTAGAAATAAAATAATTAATTTATATAATGTTTTCAAAATCTTCATTTATTTATAGAATCACACACATATAAATTTGATTACTTCTAAATTTATCATGAAATTTATCTTTTTAATATTAGTCATATTTTAGAAGTAGTAATAATATTTTATTTAATTTGTGCAATAAAATAATCGAAAAGAAAAATTTAATTAATATTATAATTATCTAAAAAAAATATAGTTACTTTTAAAATATATTTAACCACATTTTAAAAATAGAATAGTTTGGTGTGGAATAATTAAACCCTCTGTCGATCTCTTCTTCATTCGCTCTACTCTACTTAATGCATCATGAACCAAATTCAGCCTTAATTCATTATTATTATTATTATATCATTACTCAACCTTGTATGTATTTGATAATTTGAAATTTTGAGCAATATTGGAATAACAAAAATAAAACTCCACTAAAAACTTACGGCTCCAACTTGCGTTTGTATTTAGATCCTCCACCGCTAGAAAATTAGTTATTACAAACAAATATTTTTGACGGATTTTATCCCAGGAAAATATAGATAGAATTTTAGAGGAATTTTTGTCAAAAAACAAAAAAATTAGCATAAATTACAGACGAAAAAGAGAATCTATCGATAATTTTGTCGGAAAAATTAATTTTTTTCGTGAGAAATCGTTACAGACGGAAAATCCGTCTGTAATTAAATAGACAAAAACGCTGCGTTTTATTAAATTATTACAGACGAAAAATTTGTCTGTAATTTAAAATTTTCCGTCGGAAATATTGAGTTTACCCTAATTTTATCCCCATCCTATCGAGTTCCATTCACACTCCACACAAATCAAATGAGCTTGTTCCTCTCTCTGTCACCGAGTTGCTTCTTCTCTCCGTCGCACCAGCTTCTTCCACCGCTGTCGCTGCCGCTTGCGTTGTAGGATCTCTCTTTGTCATCCCTTGCGTCGCACGGGCTCCCTCCGCTGCCGCTCTCGTTGTGTCTGCAGCGATTCGTGAAACTTAGCTCAACTCGGTGGTTATTGTTGAATGGTGAAGCTGGAAGCGAAACTCAGAATGATAGTTAGTTGACTCTGTTGGTAACTTCTTCTCCGGCAAAGACCAACTTCCCTGGTGTGACCCTGACATCGTCGCTGTAAGCCTTTTCTTTTTCTCGATTCCATTTTCTTCATTTATAATTGATATCAACTTGTGATTTCTTGTTATCTATTGGTTGTGATTTCAGTCTTGATGTTTAGGTCAAAATCAAGTAATTAAGCGCTTGCAATATGTTTAGGGTTTAGATATAAATCAATCACATATCTTTTGTTATTTTAGTTAAGGAGGAGGAATTACATCTTCTATGAAACAATTCCCTGTTGTGATGGATCATTGTGTAATCAGTTAAGTTTTTACATTAGGTTAAGTGGAAAAAGCACATAAACTTGCTTTGTGTTATATAGCTGTTTGGTTCAAGTGTTTACATTAGGTTCTTTGTTAATTTAATGTAAGACAATTTTTCTGATTCTGGTGCAGATTCATGGAGGATCACAACACAGCTACCTTCCTTTCCAAAAAGTAAGCTCATGCAGAGTTATACTTTAACTCATTTAAATTTGAACAAGCCTCTGCATACTTTTGTAGATAAGAAGTAATCTTTGCTCATGAGTCTGCTAATTGTCAATTTGGGGATGCTTTTGTCCTTCATTTACATTGTCATCTTCTTAAACTCCTCGTTGTGCAATGTTGACTTGGATTTAAAACCTTGAATGAATTTTTCTGTATACTTATTGGGATTGACAACTGGTTCAATATGTATTGGCAGGTACTACAACCTTGATGCTTATTACAGGCGTCAAATGGAAAAGGATATGAAGAAAGGTATTAAGAAGGTCCGGGCATCAGAACGTAATGTTTTTAACAATGAAGAACAGCGCAGATATGTGTCATCCTACATGTGAATTTTGTTATCGGCATTGTAAATTGATTCTATTTGTCTAAGCTTTTTCTCTGAACTTACACTGCACCTGGTTTTATTTGATTCATGAAGCGGAAAATTTTACTCTTATTGTTTTAAATTTGTTATGCATAGGATTTTCTCAATCTGTTGGAGTTGGTGCATTTTCTGAAAATGGACCATTTAGGCCAAAAGGAGAGGCCTTGGTGAGGAACCAATTCAGCTGGAACAGAGGTACATTTTTGTTTATACAAACTATGTATCGTTTTTCATTAATGGGGTAATTAAAGTTTCATCATTTTTTAGCATACTCATTCATTCAGCATTGATCATATATATGAATGAAACTGCAGAAGCAAATATTTTGTACTTGGAAACACCAATTGGAGTTGGATTCTCTTATTCAAAAGATACTTCCTCTTATGTGGGTGTAAATGACAAGATCACAGGCAACAATTCTCGTATAATTTGGGCTTCAAAGAATACTGTAAATGAAAAACTTGGTCTGACATAATGCTTAAATAATCATCACTTTCTCGTATAATTTGCCCGTGTAATGTCCTTGAAATTCAAAGTAATAGTTTGTAGTAACTAGTCTTTTGCTCTAGGATCTTGAGATTGGGACCACGTAGTTTGTGGTGCTCCATGATGGTAGTTAATGTCCAGTTATAATAGATAGATGTACAGTCTAGAAGTGCTAAAGGTGAAGGAGGAAAGGAAAAGTATTGGAAGTAAGAGTCACTGTTTTTCTTTTTATAATATGTTTATCTCCTGCAAATGAATTATGATTTTTAATTGAAAATTGTTTGGCTTACGCAGTTGTTTCTATTTGTTTTTCTATGCTTTCTGCAGTGGTTATCACTCCTCCACTCCTCCAAAAATTATTGTGGCACGCAGAAAAAATTCAGAGGTCTTAGCAGAACAAGCCGCCAGGAGAAAGAGAAAACATTGAATGGATCTTAGAAGAATTGAACAACTTTAACTCAATTTGGCCCTAATTTTAGACTAGGTTTATGTTTATATTTAGGCAATTCTGATAGTGGTTAGCTACAAGAGCAAATTATTTTATACACCTTTAGTGTATGCCACGGTACAGATTTTACAGGTTTCTTTTTTTCAATGGTATTTGTTTTGAATTATAGTTAATGTATCAATACACTTTGATGTATGGTTGTTACTTATTGTTATAGTTAATGTATCAATATACTTTGTTTATGTTTTGAATTATATTGACTTGCTTGTTTATAGTACTTTTCTTTTAGTTTGATAATACGATGAATTTGTTTATTTTTTGAAATAATATAAATATTCAAATACAAATTAGATAAAAATTTGTATTAAATTTATATTTATTTTGTATGAAAACAAGTTTATTTTGCAATGAAAAAATCTAAAAAAATTTCTATTTTACCTTATTGATGAATTTACAGACGAATTTTCTATCTGTATTCAGAGTGAGATGATTTTCCAAGGTTCAAATTACAGACGGAAAATCTGTCGAAAAATCTGTTGCTAATTATCGACGAAAAATCCGTCGAAAAATCTGTCTGTAATTACCGATGGAAAATTCCTCTATAATTACCGACGAAAAGTTCGACGTTTCAGGGAAATGGATGGAGAATTTACCGAGGGAAAATCCTTCAGTAACTGGTAAAAATCCGTCGGTAATTTTTTGACAGAAAAAAAATCCGTCGGTAAATAATTTCCGACGAGACTTTTACAGAGAGACAAAATTCGTCGGTAACCAAAAATCCGTCTGTAATAAAGACTAAATCTGTCTGTAAATCTATCTGTATTAATCCATTTTCTAGTTGTGATCCCTTGTATTGTCTTAAACTTTATTTATTTATCCAATTTTTTTCCCCTTCAAAATTAAAAAATGTTGCCAGACATATGCTCCAAAGATTGCGTTTTTGGATGGAAATATTTTATGCCTCATACCTATGTCCCTATTCAACCATATTCCAGCAAACAATATGCATGATTAATACATACTCTGGTCACGGGATTTTCTGATCAATTATATATAACTTTCGTTAGATAGACAAAAAATTTGAATAGGCTGATTTTTTAGCCTACTGCGAATTAAAAAAAACATCCCAAATCAAGTTTAAAGAAAAATTTCTTTAACTCTATCATTAGAAATTTTAACTATTTCCCTCCTTTTTAACTCTGGTTACACTTCCTTCTAATCCAAACCCTCTCCCCACTATCATCATCTCCCGCTGTCACCAACCTGGAGTGCTGTATTAAGAACAAACATCACATTCGCATGAATAACAAACATCCCAATTACATTCAAAATAAACATCTTATTTATATGAAAAACAAACCTCCTATTTATATTAAGAATAAACATCTCATTTGCATGAGAAATAAACATCCACATGCGTATATAAAACTTTCGTTGCATACCTTCTCACTGCATGTCCAACATGTTACTGTAGACATAGCTTTTTAGATCTATACTGTGTGGCGTTGTGAGGTTCATGACAAAGATGGTGGAGGAAGAAGGGAAGTAAGAAGCAATAATTGCCATGAAATCTTGCGGTCGAACCGTGGAAGGTGAGAACGGAATGGAGATTCTGCATGACTTTGAACAATACGTTGGCGTCGAGGTGGTTGTCGTTGTTGTTAACGGTGGTGGTGAGCTGCAACAGCAATGGCGGGGCTGCAGGGGTGCATGGTTGGCATGCTGATGGGCAACGCGAAAGATGACGGACATTCGCGGAGATGTTTGGGCGGCGTTAGCGGGCGGATGGGGGTGTTGGCTGGAGGCTGGGTGACGTCAGATCGGAGAAAAGGGAAGTGAAGCCGGCGCTTGGGGGTGCCTCTGCAGACCGAAAATGGCAAATGGAGGAAGGAGATTAAATTTAAATTGGGTGTAACTGCTAATTGTTATTTATTAAATTTTAAAATTTGAAATTAAAAATAATCAGTTAATAATTTGATTTATAATTTTAATTTTTTTTATTCTATTCTTCACATGGTTTACTCGTTTCATTGTGTACCTATACTTTTTAAATGTTTGATAACAAAAAAATATTAGCAAAAAACAGTCAGAATTTACCTTATTATTTAGCATTCATTAATTGTTGCCTTAATTGTTGCAACAATTAATGAATACTAAATAAGACAAATTTCGACTATTTTTTTGTCTCCCTAACATTATCGAAAATAAAAATAGCTAGTTAGCTAGGTTATCGCATTATTCCATAGATATGAACATGATGTGTGAACAAGGAAGTTCCACGATTTTTTTTTTACGGTATCATCCAATTTGGCAAATTAAGAATTAATTCGAAACAGATCTAAATTTTACGAATACTATATTTTTATAGTATTCTTCAGTCCAGCAAGTTAAAGCTTAATTCGTCACAGATTTAAACTTTATATTTAAGAGTTTATATGTCGTTGCCTAATAAATTGTTGCATGCATAAATAAATTGGAATTCGAAGACTAAATACATATAAACGCATGAATTGTGGTTTCTCCATTCATAACATAAAAAAACACCCATGTATGATCTAATCAAACTTGCCTTAAATTCACAAAACTTTATGATTTGTTGACTAATAATAATTTCTTCTACTCATCATTGGTTTGTTTCGTGTTACATATTCTTCCTATTCATTCCCTTATAAAATAAACTTTATTAATCCAGCTCCATGCCAACTTGGAAAATCTTGTAACATAAATTCAGATATCTAATGTTTCAGTATTGTTGCATATAGTCAAATCTAAATATATATACCACATTGGAACTCATGAAAATGTTAATGTCATGTTACATTATATATAGTTTGTTTGTTTTTTAAATTATATATTTCTTATAATATTACCATACCGTGTGCAATATGATGATAAGATTGAAGTCACCATCCACTTGATGAGATTTTGAGTGATACGAATAATAAAGAAGCAAGTGCTATGGGCATGGAGCACATACGCTACTATTTTTTTTTAATAATTTGTGTATATTTCCCTTTGGTTATTTATTTATGACAACTTAACAATGCAAGTAACACTGCCAATTGTATAGTTCTATTATTATTAGTTATTGTTGTTGATAACCATTACCTATTCCGACCAATGTTAAAAGTAACTTGTAGGACAAGTGATGATGTAATAGAAAACGGTTTTAATTATTTTCACATTTCATTATTTATGTAAAGTAACTACTATGGTTGACTACTATTCCTTCCCATGCCAGATGTTTAACTTCATTACTAGTGAAACGACGAACTAACCACAAGAGAGAGATATGCTACTTGGTGGTGTTAGCAATATAATAAGCTCAGCAAATAAAATCTACAAGTGAAATAAAAAAATGGTTCTGCATCTCTTATAAAGAAAAAATATATATAATATATATACTTTATAAGAAAAAATAATATACTGAAGTAATTAAAATATATCTATTAACGCATCTATACATATATATAGAGAAATTTTAGAATGACTATGTTATCATGATTACAATGATTTTGATATTTTTAAAAAGTGTTATTAAAATTAAAATAATATTTTTTTATTATTAAATAATATTTTTTAAAAAATGTTATTAAAATATAAAAGAAATATATATAATTTTAACTTTAATATTATTTGGATAGTCACCTTAACTACCATAACATAATTATACTAGAATCTAATATATATATATATATATATGTGTGGTGAGAAAAGTATAAAGTGATTCTTTAAGGACGAGAGCGAGAATATGCTATTTTTGTGGCGGTGAAAATTTTTTACATTATTTTTTTATATTGCATGGATGGCCTGTAAGTTAGTAAAATTATAATGAATAAATTAAAAAAATGTCCAATTATACTAATAATTTTAAGGTATAAATTTAGTGAAAAAATATGGACTTTTTGAGATAAACATGTATTTAGTAAAATTAATTTGTTAAAAATAATATATATAAGTAAATATCAAAATAATCAGTTATTCTTTTATTTTTTATATTGATAAAAATAAAATAAAATTAGTATTAATTTTATTTGCTCTGCTTTATATTATTGGTACCAAAAAAAAATATAATTAATTTGAATCTTTCATCAAAATTATTAACGAAAGTAAATATTTAATTTGAAACCCTTATTTACAAACTATGTAATTTATATATATTCCTCAAAGAGATTAGTAGATAAATTTTGGTAATTATATATATCATGTAGTAATATAAATATTAAAAATACAGTAATATTATTTAATTACTCTAATTATTGTTTATATAATACTATTAGTTAAGTAAATATAATCAAGTCTTTAATTGTTTTTAATATATTTAAAATGAAAAAATTTCAACATTTCTTTGATTTTAAATTAATATAGTAATTACTAATTAAGGACAAATAGGTTATATATATGTCGATCATAATTTAATTTTAGCCCTTTCAAAATTAATAAAAAATATATTAGCCAAACATGCATTCTTCATATAAAATTAGTTTCATTTTCCGTGCTTTACACAAGAATTTAAATTATAATTTAAATAAATATTATTTAGTATGAATATAAATTAATTTATTTTAAAATGTTTGATAATAGATATATATTTAGTATGTAATAGTAATATTTGACGTGTAATTTACTAAAAGTTGATTTATTATTTTTTTTTTTTTGTAAAATTGTAGCAAGAAAAAATAGTAACTTTATTTTATTAGTTAAAAAAGTATTCATATTTTTTTTTATTATGCAATTAACTTAGTTAATAATTTTTATTATTGTTTTTTCACTAAAAAAATATCAGCTTATATTATTCATACATTTTTTAAGCTAATAAGAAAAAAGGATAAGTATTGTTTTGGTCCTCACGTTAAGGGTCAGAATCGAAATCGTCTCCAACGTAATTTCCGATTTAGAATCATACTTAACATTTTTTTTTGTATTAAAATCGTCCTTTTAATTTTTTTGGACAAAAATACCCTCACCACTACCACCACCACCACCACCACCACCACAACCAAAACCACAACCACCACCACCACCAAGACCACCACCAAGAAAGTAGGAAACAACACCACAACCACAACCACAACCACAACCACAACCACCACCACCACCACCAAGACCACCACCAAGAAAGCAGGAAACAACACCAAACAGAAATAGAAAGCAAGAAAGCAGAAGCAAGGCGTGAGGCGGAGGTGGAGGCGGAGGCGGCGAGACGTGAGGCAGCAGAAGCGAGGCGGAGGCGGCAACGTGAGGCGGCAAGGCGGAGGCGGCGAGGCGTGAGGCGGCAGAAGCGTGAGGGAGGCGGCGACATGAGGCGGCGACGCGGAGGCAGCGAGGCGCGAGGCAGCGACGCAGAGGCGGCAAGGCGGAGGCGACGACGTGAGGCGGCGAGGCGGACTCCAACGGCAGTGGCTCGCTGTCCCCCTCCCCCCTTTCCCCTTCCCTGTCCTCCTCCCCCTCTCCCCTTCCCCCCAAACCCACCCCCACCCCGCGTCCTTTCCCCCTTCCCCCTTCGCCGCCGCCGTCCCCTCCCCCCTTTCCCCTTCCCCCTCCTCCTCCCCCCTCCCCTTCCCCCCACCCCGTGTCCTTTTCCCCTTCCCCCTTTGCCGCTGCCGTCCCCCTCCCCCAATCCCGAATCCGCGTCCCCTTCATTTTCTTCCTCTTCTTCTCCGGCTTCTTCCACTTCCCCTCTTCCCTCTCTTCGCCGCCTGCGCCGTCCCCCCGCCGTCCCCCCATCCCCCCATCCCCTCCCCCTTCGTACCCTTTTCTTCCCCCCACCAGCGCGTTTTCTTTTTTTTTTTATAATTTTTTTATTATAGGGGTAGTTTTGGAATAAATTAAAAAATTTTATTAGAAAGGACGATTTTAAATTCAAATACGACTTTAAGGATGATTTTAAATCAAAATATACATTAAGGACGGGTTCGATTCCGACCCTCAATGTGAGGGACCAAAACAATACTTATCCCTAAAGAAAAAGATATTGGTATTATTATGTTTATTATCCTAGATAATTGGATATTTCACATGAATAAATAGTTTGGGGTTGAAATCTTAAATTTGATTTTAATAAGATTAAAATATTCTTTTAGATTATTTTAAATGAATAAGATTTTCTTTTTAAAACTTAAACAAAAAGAAATTTTTAGTATTAATTAAAAAAAAAGACTAAAATACACTTATAATTGATGTTCAAGAAAACAAAACAATCTTTGAAGGTAAATTAAAAAAAAAAAAACCATCATATATAGGACTAATTCATATTATTGATTGTGTTAAAATTAAAAAGTTTGAATATGATCTAAAAATAAAAATAAAAAACTGTTGTAATTTATATTTAGAATACTAAAATACCCTTTTAATCATTAGCATGAAAAAGACTAATTTTTTTATATGATTAATTAAAATTGTTTGATTATATTAAAATTAAAAAACTTAATATAATAGTAAAAAAATAAAAATATTATTATACTTAACTTTTAAAATACTAAAATAATTTTTTATAATTAATTTTAAGAGACTAAAATATCTTTTATGATAAATTATGTGTCATTATTATATGAAAGATACTATTTAAATTATAAAGTTGTGTGTTATTAATACATGAAAGGTTATTTTAATTATAATTTACTTATGTAATATAATTTTAATTTATAATTGGATTTGTCGAAAAAATTAAAAAAAAAAGGAGAATAAATTAAATATAATAGAATTTTATTTGTTGTGTGGATGGTGAAATGGTTATTTTAGCAGTCAAAAGAGTGACATATAATTGTGCCACATGTACAAATGAATAAAACAATATACTTTGATTCTAAATTGATTTAATATCAAATGAGTCCTAAAATTAAAAAAAAAATTGCATAAAAATCCTAATCCTTTACTTAAGAAAGTTAATATTGTAGAAGTCTCTTATATATATATATATATATATATGAACTTTAATGAATCAATGAAACAAAAAACAATGAGATTGTTGGTAACTTGTCATAAGATGTATCTTGTTTGTTTATAGCGGCAATACACATTTTTACAATTTAAATAAAAGATACCTTAAAATATTACATGTCACGTCCAAATATCCAATACTAAAAAAGAAAAAAAAATTATGTGTATGTTCACTTGGTATACAAGTATACAATATTTAAATTGAAATTGATTAAGGTTTAATTTATTGTGAAGGTATAAAGATATTGCTCCAGAATAGGACCATCCTTATTAAATTTGAGTTTTTTTATTTAAATAAAATAATAGGAGATTAAAATTATGTAAATCTCCTAAATAGAATTTTAAAACATAAATCTCCTAAATCAATAATATATAAATTATTTCAGGGTGATATGTGTTAGTTAATGCATGAAACATATTATCTTAAGATAATTTATATTTTAAATTTATTAAACAAATACACATAAATTGTCCCATCCCAATATGCTTCTCAAGATGTATATAAATCGTCCCACTCCAGCATAGATTACGTTTTTTAACCTAAAGCCACAAAAAAAAGGAGTTTAAAATACCATTTATATTACGACGATTTTAAAGAACCGCCATAATATTAAAGTATTATGACATTTTATGGTGCTGCCATAATTAATGTGCATAAAATGGCATTTTTGGTGATTCTGGCGATTTTACACCGCCATTATCGAAACCCATTATTTAAAAAAGAAGGACCAAATAAAACCTTTCCCTAACAAAGGAAAAACCTAACCCGAAAACCTATTACTGCTGAAACTAACGTGCGCTACCACCAAACCCGAAAATGAAGATATGTGCTCTGCTCCAGCGACTGCTCCGGCGACGATCTGCTCCACCGACTGCTCCGGTGACGATCTTCTCAGCGGCGTTATCCTCCGACAAGATTTTGTGCTCTCTCCAATGACGATCTCCTCTGGCAGGTTCTCCTCCGACTACAATCTCTGTGTGAGAGCAAGGTTGATCTTCTTTCTCTCTCTAAATTTTCTACTGTTGTCGAAAATACTTGAAAGTTTGAAATGGAAAATCAAGTTGCAGAAACTTCATAAATTTATGAGATCTATTGCGCAAGTGTTTCCTCCAACGATCTTCTTCGGCGGTGATCTCCTCTGGCAGCGATCTCCTCCATCAACGCTTCTCTTCCATTGATGAGATCTGTTGCGCAAGTGTTTCCTACGGCATTGAGTTGTGTTCTGCGACTTCTACATCTCCATTGAGCTTAGTTGAGCATCTAGGTTAGTATACAAATTTGTATTATCTTCTTCTGTTTACTCATGATTTATAAATATGCCATGTTCTATATTAACAATGACTACGCCTTTTTTTTTTAATTCTAGGTTTTCGATTTTCTTCCTTGTCAAAAGAAATTGTCGGTCAGGCATTCACTAAATTTTCTTCTAATTTTGTTTGTATGTATGTTAGATGATTATGGATTATGATGATATCATGTTTGAGCTCCCTCCTCTGTTCTATTCTTCTTCCCTCTTTTTATTGAAAGAAAACAACAAACAAAGGAATTTTTCGTTTCAATTGATTTTATTTTTCATTTTCTTGAATTCTTGATAGACCTACATAACTTGATTGAATTTCAATTTTGTTTTGGTTTCGATTGAATTTCAGTGTTGTTGTTGTTATTGTCTTTGAACAACTTTAATTAATTTCTGCTGTCAATTTTCGTAAATGACAGCATCGTTATGGACTTCTCACTACGAGATGCTACAAATGGTACTTATCCAAGTCTGTTTCTCATACTTGTCTTCCTTTTGTCATTCTAAAAAATTTGGTTCTTAATTATTCTGTTGTTAAACATGCTTAGCTAGATTCTTTGACTTTTGTGCTATTTTTGAGTGTTGATTATTGCCTAGCAAAGCTAGTTGACTTTATGTTGCTATGCTATGTGGAACTCGTGTGCTTACATTGGTTGTATATTCTATTTAGAAATGAAACAAAATTGGTGATTATGTATGTGGTCACACATTAAATATGGTTAAAGAATCAGCAAATATATCTCTTAGTCTCTGCCTTATTACCAATAGGGTTTATATTCTAATCAGTTATCACTACTATATATTTTGATTTGCATATTTGTTATTTGCAGATAAGATTTGAGATAGAAGCTCTTAGCCTCCTATGAACAGGCTACAATAAAATGAGAGAGTACTATATGTTAATAGAAAATGCAAAGAAGTATCATAAATTTATAACTCCCTTTTCCTTTGAGTTGCAGCTTTATACTAGCGGAATCTTTGGCCATTAAAAGCTAATGTCTGGAATTCGAATCCAGAAAAAAATAGTAATATGCTAAAAGATGCAAAATTTCACAAGGAAAGGCATTAATGCATCTCTCTGATTCATTGTTTCTCTTTAACTTTTCTTTCTTACAAAAAATTATAGTATAATTAGTGGATATGATTTGCTTAATTATAGTATAACTAACTAACAACTCAAATGGCAATTTATCTTGTAAATTTATATATTTGTTAGTTTTAATAATGCTTATTTTTTACTTTTGTAATTGATTAAATGTACAACTACTTCTGTTAATAAATTATTTTATTTCATTCTATGTGATTTTTCCCCATATCTCCCAAAATATGCTAGTGTTGCGAGAATAATTGAGCATTATAGAAAATGAAGATGTTCATACAATGCATGATGCTGTGTATAAGAAGTACACAATGTTCAAGTAAGTGCCAAAGTATCTTAATTAAAAGTGTTTATTATGACTAATTTCTTTCTTTTCGTGAGATACTTGTTTGTTGAAATTCTGAAATTTGTTCCTTGAGGACTAATATGAATGAAGAGAAAAAGAAGAAAAAAGTATAATGATTAATTAATTAATTGATGGATCTTCTTGTTTTTTGGTAATGATGTGTGAAGTTTAAGTTTGCTGATTTCTCCAGCCAGTCTCCCATGCAGCCATGTCTTCTGCAAGTAAGTATTCTTCTTCTTCTTATCGTTATACAAAATTTGAAATGAAGCATTCTTATGTGTTTGTAATTCAATTTTGGTGGTTTCAGCTTTTGTATCGTCAAATCTATGAAGTCATCTTCTGATTGTCCTGTTTGTAAACTACCCTTTTTCCCTCAAGGTACCCCTCCACCTCTTACCCTCTTTATCTGTTTTAAAGGTTCTTTTAGTAATTTTGGCTGTTTTAAATTTGTAATATATCTCTTTGTTATTTAGCTCCATATTTATCTAGAAGTTAATTAGTTTAGTTAGTGGCAAGAATAAAATATTGAGATCTCTCTCTAGCTCTCTGCACATAGCAGAATCTTAAAGCTTCTTCTCTGTTCTTTCTATTCTCTCCTCACACATTAGCTCTATTTTAATTAGTAATTTATGTATTTGGTATTTAGTGATTTTGTGTCTTGCATGTCATTTTTTAATAACAGAAATTGCTAGTTGTAATAGATGAGCTTGAAGCCTTGTGACTTGAATTTAAACTCCTTGGAAACAAATTGAACAATTGGAGGTAAATTCTAAATGTAATAACTGTAACATTATTCTACTATCTTGCTCCTTGGGGTCGTTGCTTTTTTGCTATGCTCTCTCTTATTTGTGGTTTTGCTAGGAAGAACCTTGAAGACATGCTTACAATTTTATGGTTCTAGTGCAACTTTTTATTAGGACTCTTCTAATTTTTAATTCTATCCTTTTAAAAAACTTTAATTTCAGAATCTTAGATGCTTCTTTGCTTCATCAAGGGTCTAGTACCCTTCTGAAAAAATTAACTATGGTATAATTTTTATTAACTTATTTTTTCATGCTCTTTAATTTTTAATGTTGTTTCAGGTCACTTATTAGTCTATTAGAAGAAGTAAATTATGGGAAGTTGAAACATGAAGAAAATCTAGCTTTCCAGATAAATGTACACAATGCTTTGGTGATGCATGTAAGACTAATAATTATCCTAAAAAGGATAAAACTCTTGTTTTCTTGTAATACTCTTCACACATTTGTCCTTTTTGATTTGTTAGTTTATAATGTGCTTATTGGAGCCATTCGCCATAAAGCCATTAATGTACATTTGGATTTTGGATCATAAATTTGATGTGTTTATAAATTTTATCTCTTTTAATTTCTATATTTCGATATAGATATTGTGAATATTTTTAGTATTTATTTGAAAAATTGATCTAAAAAGGACGGTTTGTAACTGCTATTTTAAAACAATATGAAATGATATTTTAACGAGGTAAAAACAGTGGTTTCAAATGCCGTTTTATCCAATAAAAATGCTAATGTCAGGGTAAAAATTGTGGTTCAAAAATGCCATTTTAACCAATCAAAAACGCCGTTTTAACCCGGTAAAAGCGGCAGTTTCAAACACCGTTTTAACCAACCAAAATGCCACTCTGCCAGGGTAAAAATTACGGTTCATAAATGCTATTTTAACCAATCAAAAATTACGGTTTGAACCGCCATTTTAACCAAACAAAAATGCCATTTTAAAAAACCGCCGTAATAACCAGAATGGCACCCATAATTACATCGCTTTCTAAAACCGTTATTTTTGGTAATAATGGCGGTTCAAACTGCCGTAAATACAAAAAAAATCGTCGTTTTTACCAGATTTTTTTGTAGTGAATCACAACCCTAGCACGATTTACGTGCAATGGGATATGGGTTGCACGTGAATCGTACTAGGGTGTTGGGGATATGGCTTTGCATGTAAATCGTGATAGGATGCTGGGGTTTGGGTAATTACACAAAAATCATGTTAGGGTTGTGAGCTTTAGGTTAAAAAGCATAATCCATGCTGGGGTGGGATGATTTATATACATCTTGAGAAGCATATTGGGGTGAGACGATTTATACATATTTGTCCAATGAATTTTAAGCATAAATCGTCCTGGATTAATATGTTTTATGCATTAACTAACACATATCACCTTTGGATGATTTATATATTATATAGTTTAGGAAATTCACGTTTCGAAATTTTATTTAAGGGATTCACGTCATTTTAATCTTCTATTATTTTATTTAAAAAAACCTTAAAATTGGACTAGAATGATTTATTGATAAAAAAATTGGTGAATCAAAGATATGACTAATTTGGTAATCTAATACATTATATTAAGCAAGTCGATCATCAGTTCGATTTTGATAATTATCGGTGACACATTGGTGGCAGTAAAAGTTTCTCAATTAAATTAAAGTTGATCAGAGACGGCGTAGTTTGTGGAGTTGGTCATTCTTAGAAGGTGTTGTGTAGAAAAAGGTATTAATTAAAGAAGTAATATGTTTTCAACTGTTTATTATTACAAGCATGTATTATTGTGTTTCAACTTTGAACTTTATTGAATTAGAGCTTATAATAAGTAAGAAGGCCTACTTGTTATTATATATGTTTATTGGCAAGTGTACCGGGTCGTACCAAGTAATACCTTACGTGAGTAAGGGTCGATCCCACGAGGATTGATGGATTAAGCAACAATAGTGTTTGATAGAATTATTTAGACAAACAAAAAATAGTGTTTGGAAGTTCAAAAGCATAAAAAATTAAAGAAGAATTTGAAGACAGGCAGGTGAATAGGTGAGGAATAAAATATGAAGAAACAGTTAAGGTTTCAGAGTTATCTATTTTTCGGATTGACTTTTCTTATTATTTTATTTTAATCATGTAAGATCTAATTTATGGCAACTATATGTGACTAGACCCTAATTCCTTAGACCTTTCTAGTCTCCTCTAAAATTCATCAACAGCCAATTTCTTGGTCAATTAATTTCAATTAGGGGGTGAAGTTCAATTCTAGTTATATGCCACAGAAATCCTAATTACCCAAACATAAAAGGATTATATGTCACGTATCCTATTAAATCCAGATAAATTAGAAATTTAGGAGAATATGTTTTCAAGCTGTTGTTCAAGTAAAAAGCTTTTCCAAGTTATACAAGAACGCATTTAGAAAGAGGGTCATACTTTCGTTCCACCCAAATTCATAAAATAAAGAACGAAAACAATTCTTAAATATAAACCAAAACATGAATTAAAATAGAAAAATAATAGTATCAATCCATACAATAGACAGAGCTCCTAACCTTAACAGTGGAGGTTTAGTTGCTCATGGTTCAGAGAAAATACGGATTGTAAATTGGGATGGAATGGGATCCTCCCCATGACCTCTCCAAAGGAAGGAAAATTTCTCCCTTTTATAACTAATCCTAATAAATTTAAAATCTAATTTTTTTAAAATTAAAATAATATCTTTTCCTAGAATTCAAATTTGAATTTAAATTCGAATTAATTTAAATAATCAAGTCTTCAATGGATGGATGGGAACCACTTGTTTCGTCTATTCTGCAGCTTCTAATATGTGTTTTCTGGGCTGAAAACTGGGTTAAAACAGCCCAGAAATCGCTCCCAGCATTTTTCTGCGTTTTCTGCACGTGGCGCATGTCACGCGTACGCGTCAGTCACGTGTACGCGTCGATGGTCTTTTTCGCGAGTCACGTGGACGCGTCGGTCACGCAGACGCGTCGCTTTGCAAATCTTCAAATCACGCGTACGCGTTAGTCACGCGTACGCGTCGCTCCTCGCTGCCATCTCCTTTGATTCTTGTGCTGCAGAAACTCCATCAAATCCAGCCGAATGCTACCTAAAATAAACAGTATTGCACAAAACTTAAAATAGCATCCATAGTGGCTAAAATATAATTAATTCTTAATTAAACTCAACAAATTACATACAAATTCACTAGGAAAAGATAGGAAAGATGCTCACGCATCACAACACCAAACTTAAACTGTTGCTTGTCCTCAAGCAACCAAAACTAATATAAGCTTAGGATGTGAATTTGTATGAGAATGAGAGATTGATTAAGCTTATGTCTCTTCTTATAGTGGGGTTTACAACTGCAATCCTGAATAGTTTTGGTATCTCACTTTACCCTTTGAAGTTCATAATGATTGGCATCCATAGAAACACAGAATTCAGATAGTGTTATTGATTCTCCTAGTTCAGTATGTTGATTCTTGAATACAGCTACTTTATGAGTCTTGGCCGTGACCCTAAGCATTTTGTTTTCCAGTATTACCACCGGATACATAAATGTCACAGACACATAACTGGGTGAACCTTTTCAGATTGTGACTCAGCTTTGCTAGAGTCCCCAGTTAGAGGTGCCCAGAGTTCTTAAGCACACTCTTTTTGCTTTGGATCACGACTTTAACTGCTCAGTCTCAAGCTTTTCACTTGACACCGTCACGCCACAAGCACATGGTTAGGGACAGCTTGATTTAGTCGCTTAGGCCAGAATTTTATTCCTTTGGGCCCTCCTATCCATTAATGCTCAAAAGCCTTGGATCCTTTTTACCCTTTGCCTTTTAGTTTAAAGGGTTATTGGCTTTTTCTGCTTGTTCTTTTTTTTTCGCCATTTTTTTCACAAGCTTTGTGTTTTTTAATGCTTTTTCTTGCTTCAAGAATCAATTTTATGATTTTTCAGATTATCAATAATATTTCTCTTTTTTTTTCAGCATTCTTTCAAGAGTCAACAATTTTAACATTCATAAACTTCACTATAAAAAATATGCACTGTTCAAGCATTCATTCAGAATCATAGAAAATACCACCACATCTAAGTAAGTGAGACTACTCTAAAAATTAAATTCAAATTCTCATGCACTACATCTGTTCTTCTTTCTTTTTGATTTCAAGTTTAATGGGCAATACATGAGACATCTTTCAGAATTAAAGTACTTAACAGAAAAATTAAACTAGAACCTATGAATCCACTAATAAAGGATCATGCAATAAACAAAACAAAGTAGCAGTAAACCAGAACATAATATAATAAAAGCGGGAAGGAATAAAAAAAATGAAAGGAACTCAACCATCTTAGTTATCCGAGCGGTCGTTTTATTCTTCAGGTTGTGCTCCTTTGTAAAGATGATTCACCTCCCTTAGTGCCATAAAATTAAACAGAAAACCTATAAGCGAAGCGTCAACACCAAACTTAAAGGTTTGCTTATCCTCAAGCAAAGAAGCACTGAAAATAAAAAGAAACAAATATTATACTGAAATAAGAAAAAAAGGATAAAAGAACAAGAGAGATTTAGGATTTGGGAGAGAGAATAAAAAATTAAAAACTGGCAGCGAATTTGTGGAGGTGTGCGGCGTGGGTGACGCGTACGCATACGGCACACGTACGCGTGGGTCGCGAGATTTTCTTAATGACGCGGAAGCGTCAGGCACGCGTTCGCGTGCCCTGGGTTTTGTGCGATTCGCGCGAAGCCAGCCGCGCGCATGCACAACTCTTTGTTCGCGTGGTTTGGGAAAAAATTCATACGACGCGTGCGCGTCATACACGCGCACGTGTGGATGGCCATATGTGCAATTGACGCGTACGCGTCAGGAACGCGTCCGCGGCACCAATTTTGTGCTTCTAGCACACTTCCTGCCCCAAGCTAGCACAACTCTCTGCCCAAACACTCCTTTATGTCGATTTTGCAGGTGATGCGTACGCGTCATTGACGCGCTCACGTGGATGGCAAAAATCAGAAACGACGCGCACGTGTGGAGTGCGCGTCCGCATGGGGTTGCTTGTGCTAAAGGCTTGGTTTTAGCACCATTCCCGTGCAACTCTCTGTTCAACTTTTATTTTTCATGCACACATGACTGACGCGTACGCGTCAGTGACGCTTGCGCGTCGTGTGCCATTTTTTTTAAATATTCGGTTCCTGTTCTAAGATAGCTGCATGATCAGAAAAATAGTGAAAACTCAAGAAAAATCAACTAAGTAAGAAAACTACTACTAGGAAAAATAACTAAGAATGAAAAGGAATGATCATACCACGGTGGGTTGTCTCCCACCAAGCACTTTTAGTTAAAGTCCTTAAGTTGGACATGTTGTGAGCTTCTTGTCATGGTGGCTTGTGCTTGTACTGATCCAGGAATCTCCACCAATGTTTGTAATTCCAATGGCTACCGGGATCCCAAACTAGGCGCATAACGCCTTTGAGCAAGTTGAAGCAAGTGACAAGGCTCCAAGAGTATTGATTGTGGGAATGAATTCCAGGGTCCCAAACCTTGCTTTTACACCCGTCTCCTTGTGGATCACCATTGTTCCCACCGGGTGGCAAGTGTTTTGAATTCTCACAGAGACATCCAAACAACCTTCTAAACCCATTTAATTGAGCTCTACACTAATCCTTGCACTTCAATTTGGAGCATGCAACCATCTTGAACCTTGCTTGACAACTCTTACTACTAACCATCTTCCTCTTACTCTTAATGCCACAAAGAGCTCTAAGTTGACCATCCGTCTCCAGTAGCCCATATTCAATTGGGAACGTAAAGGTTAAGGATAGGAATTTTACTCACTTGAATGTTATATTGGATGGTGATGGCTTTGGGAGAGGTCTTGCAAGCTCCACTCCCTTGTGTTCTTCTTTGAATTCTTCCACTTCTTTGCAAGTTTCCTCAATTTCAACCTCTTCCTCTTGGTATCTATCTTCTAATTCAATCTCTTCTTCATTGCTTACCAAGGGCATGGGAGGTTGTGCATCTTCCTCCTTTGTGGGTGCATCTTCCTCCTTTGTTTTTGCATCTTCCTCTTCTTCCATGTGTGAGGATGGAAAGTTATCTAGTTCACTGGAGTATGAACTCTTTTGATTGATTTCCTCACTTTCTTCTATAGGATCTTGTATTATATCTCTTGGGAAGGAATTTGCTTGCTCCTCTTCCTGTGATTTGATAATCGACTGCACATATTTTTTTATATTTTTGACACTTGTTTTTATATCATTATGCATTCTTTCATGAGAAGCTCAAGATCTGATGGTATTTGAAATGAATAAGGAGATGCTGATTCTTGATAAGTGTAAAAAGAGGATGGTTCTTGGTATGAATAGGGAGATAGTGGCTCTTGATATGGGTAGAAAGATGATGGTTCTTGATATGGATAGAGAGGTGGTGGTTCTTGGTGTGGATATGAAGTTGGTGGTTCTTGATATGAATATGGAGATGGTGGTTCTTGATAGTTGGAACATGGAGCATTGAAGTTTCTTTGGTTTTGGCTTTGCCAACCAAAATTCGGGTAGTTCCCCATTCATAATGATATGAATCACTACTCGAGTGTGAATAGTAACCCATATGATCTCTCTCCATTATTTTTCTTTAGCACAAAACACCAAAAAAAATTAAACGCATCATGTGGTAAACATGAAAGCAAAGAAAAAAGAACAGAATTCTAAAAATTAAAATAAGAAGAATTAAAATAAAACTAACTAGGAAACACCAAACTTAATTTCAGAAATTAAAAAAAATGTTAGTACCATTTATTTATTTAAAAATTTAAATATTTTTTTGTATTTATTAAATAATAAAAGAAAAAAATGAAAGAAAACAAAACAGGGGAGGGGGTTGCTACGAAAAAATAGAAAACAAGGGAAATTTTAAAATTTATTAAATTTTTTTTGAAAAAATAATAAAATAATATTTACTAAAAATTAAAATTAAAACGCCTAATCTAAATAATCAAACAACTAATAGTTGTTAATCACAGTCAATCTCCGGCAACGGCGCCAAAAACTTGGTGAGGATGTTGTAACCCACTAACTTACCGGCAAGTGCACCGGGTCGTACCAAGTAATACCTTACGTGAGTAAGGGTCGATCCCACGAGGATTGATGGATTAAGCAACAATAGTGTTTGATAGAATTATTTAGACAAACAAAAAATAGTGTTTGGAAGTTCAAAAGCATAAAAAATTAAAGAAGAGTTTGAAGACAGGCAGGTGAATAGGTGAGGAATAAAATATGAAGAAACAGTTAATGTTTCAGAGTTATCTATTTTCCGGATTGACTTTTCTTATTATTTTATTTTAATCATGTAAGATCTAATTTATGGCAACTATATGTGACTAGACCTTAATTCCTTAGACCTTTCTAGTCTCCTCTAAAATTCATCAACAGCCAATTCCTTGGTCAATTAATTCCAATTAGGGGGTGAAGTTCAATTCTAGTTATATGCCACAGAAATCCTAATTACCCAAACATAAAAGGATTATATGTCACGTATCCTATTAAATCCAGATAAATTAGAAATTTAGGAGAATATGTTTTCAAGCTGTTGTTCAAGTAAAGAGTTTTTCCAAGTTATACAAGAACGCATTTAGAAAGAGGGTCATACTTCCGTTCCACCCAAATTCATAAAATAAAGAACGAAAACAATTCTTAAATATAAATCAAAACATGAATTAAAATAGAAAAATAATAGTATCAATCCATACAATAGACAGAGCTCCTAACCTTAACAGTGGAGGTTTAGTTGCTCATGGTTCAGAGAAAATACGGATTGTAAATTGGGATGGAATGGGATCCTCCCCAGGACCTCTCCAAAGGAAGGAAAATTTCTCCCTTTTATAACTAATCCTAATAAATTTAAAATCTAATTTTTTTTAAAATTAAAATAATATCTTTTCCTAGAATTCAAATTTGAATTTAAATTCGAATTAATTTAAATAATCAAATTTTCAATGGATGGATGGGGACCACTTGTTTCGTCTATTTTGCAGCTTCTAATATGTGTTTTCTGGTCTGAAAACTGGGTTAAAACAACCCTGAAATCGCTCCCAGCATTTTTCTGTATTTTCTGCATGTGGCGCATGTCACGCGTACGCGTCGATGGTCTTTTTTTGCGAGTCACGTGGACGTGTCACTTTGCAAATCTTCAAATCACGCGTACGCGTCAGTCACGCGTACGCGTCGCTCCTCGCTGCCATCTCCTTTGATTCTTGTGCTGCAAAAACTCCATCAAATCCAGCCGAATGCTACCTAAAATAAACAGTATTGCACAAAACTTAAAATAGCATCCATAGTGGTTAAAATATAATTAATTCTTAATTAAACTCAACAAATTACATGCAAATTCACTAGGAAAAGATAGGAAAGATGCTCACGCATCACCAGGCATTCAAGACGGAAGTCCGACGTCTGGCCAGCAAAGCCCTAGGAGAGCACAATCAGGGACGATGGATGACCCTGAATTAAAGCCAGGCGTCTTCAAAGGCACCCGTCCTCATTAAGCCACATTGATTAGTGTTCATATGATTTCTTTCTTTTTCACGCACGTATGCTTCTTCATATTACTTGCACTTATTCCTAAAACTTTGTTAAACTATAAGTTTGGTGTAAGTCCTTAAGTTTGTGTTGGTAACACCATGAGTTTTTGGATAATAGAGAGCAAGGATAAAGAGAACAGTGGATATTGGGTAAGATGAATTCCCTCTAGCGGTTAGTTATTTCTTTTTCACTTTGTTTCGTTTTCCTTTCGTTTTTTGTTTTTCTTTATTTTCTTTCTTTTTTGCATGCATTACATCTTTCTATTTCTATTTTTTTTACTCTTTCTTATTCTTCATTTAAATGCTAAAAATTATTTGTTCCTTCAGTGATCAAATTGAATGGAGTGGTGGTGCTTAAGAATATGGGATTACATTTGAGGAATTTAAGATATTTGAATCTTAAGGAAACAAGAATAATCTTCAAAAACAAAGCTTTGAAGATGCATTATGAGAATTCAACCATCAATTCCTTGGAACTGTGAATGAAAAAAAGAAGAAGAAGAGAGAAAAAGAAGAAGTCTAGAAAGATCAAAGAAATCAAAAGTTATAAGGCTCTGAGTAGCAATGATTAGGGCTCAATAATGTGCCTGTGATGTTTGTGTTTTAAGAAAAGACTTAGGCGAATAAATTCGAGGGATGCCTTATCATCCGATAAGTTGGGCCAACTGGACTGGGATTATCGATTGAAAGCCCGCTTAAAGAGTCGCCTTAAGACAAAACATTAAGAAGCCCAAAGAGGCTCTGAGCATCAATGTTTGGATCGACAAAATCTTAATTATGTGCTTGTGGTGCGATTGTGTCAAGGAGAGGTTTAGGTGATTAGATCCGAGATGTGCTTTATCACCCGATAACTTGGGCCAATTGGCTCAGGATTATCGATTGAAAGCCCATTAAGAGCTGCCTTATGACAGGACACTTAGAGTCAAAAGCCGCAAAGATCTTTCTCCGAATTAAATGTGAAGTAACTAAATTAAAGTAACTATCTCCAAGTCATATAAGCTCAAAGAATTCTCATAATACAATTCGGATCTAAGTTTTTGAAATTTTCATAGCCTAAGTATGCAAGATTCAAGAATAAGAGAAGTCAAATGTAACCACAAGGATTATCATAAATTCTACTTTTGTTTTTAAATTAATTTTGTAAACTCTTCAATTCTTTTTAGTTAAGATAAACTCTGTTTACTTTTCTTTTTGCTTGAGGACAAGCAAAGTTTTGAGTTTGGTGTTGTGATGACACGTCATCTTAAGCATTTTTTAAGGCCCTTTTTCATTTGTTTTCTTAAGTTTTTCTTAGATTTTTTTAATCAATTTTTTTATGTTTTCTAGTGAATTTTCATAACTAATCAAATAGTTAGAGTTGTGTTAGTATTATTGTGTCTTCAGGTGTTTATGGCCCAAAATAAGCAAGAATTAAAGTCTTTTTAGTAAGAAAACATAAAAATCGGTTCAAAGACAGTTCAACCAGGCCCAAAAGAAAGAAAACTGGATGCCCAAGCCTTCAAGCATGGACAGCCGGCAGCACAAACACACGCCCGACGGCTATACACAGAAGCCCGACATCTCCTCCTCCTTCCACCACATGCCCGACGGCCATGTAAGCAAGAAAGGCGTCCCTTCCTTGCATCCAACATAAGCCTGGCGTCTCCCCTCCAATCCAAGACAAGCCCGGTGTCCCTCCTCCATTTGCACACACAAGTCTGGCATGCCAATCACAAGCTCAGCGTGCAATTGTTCCTGCAAGGCCAAATTGGGCTTACGCCCACATTCAAGGATGCAAGCTTGGCGTCTCCATACTACTCAACTCGCGGAATTCAATACTTGACAAGGCCCAAATTCAATTATCAAATCATTAGAAGCCTTAATCCAAAGATTGAAGATTCAAGAGATTAGTTATCATTAATTCATTCTAGAAATATAAAGATTTGGTTGTTAGGATTTGTTTCTATATTAGATTTGAATTATTGTTTTGTTTTGAATTTGAAAATAAGAAATTAGCTATCTTATCTTTCCGAGAGATAAGATTAGGGTTAGTTTTGAATTTGAATTCTTGAACTTAGGATATAAATAAGTGAACCTTGTTTACAAGAGATGATGGAATCTTCCACTGGAAGATCACTTCTCTCATACTTAGGATTAGTTTCTTTTCTATCATGAGTTACTACACCTCTCTATTGAAGGTTAGGAGCTCTGTTTGGTTTTAGGATTAATAATGTAAAGTATTTTCTTTATTTTAATTGATGCTTCTTTACTTTTTCAAGATTGAGTTTTGTTCTTCATCAATAAGGGTTAAAACTATTGGGAAATATTTTAATCTGTCATGGATCCTGATTTTTGGAAAAATTAATTTTGGAATTAGCTTAAAACTTATCTCATAATCTTCACTTGTCTAGATCTAGTACGAAGACGTGACATATAATTCAGCTAGTGATAGTTTTTAAAGGTTGTGCGGCTTAAAATCGAAACCGTTCTTCACCTCTTATCTCGATTAGTTGACCAAGGGATTGACGGTTAATTGGGTTTAGAGAAATTAAATCACCAAGGGATTGGGATTTAGTTATAAATGATTTGCTGTAAAAGGATTTTTTCATTAATTAAAATAAGAAACCATAAGCATTGTTCTTCCGAGAATCAAACATCTCCAAAGCCTTCAACATTCTCATCTATTGCTTTCTCTCTACATTCAAGCATTCTCCCAATTCTCTTGTTCAAGATCCACAATGCAATTTCTAAGTTTAATCGATCTAATTAGATATTTAATTAGATATTGCTTGTCTCAATTCGTTAATCCTCGTGGGAATGATATCCCCTTACTGTGGTATTACTTGAACGATCCGGTGCACTTGCCGGTATCCGTGAGCTTTAATTTTCGCTCATCACTGGGTCAGTTTAAACTAGTTTTCGATGAATTTGACTGAATTTTATCGGGTTTGACTGAGTTTGACCTGGTTAATTGCTTAACCGGTTCGAATGATGACCCAACTCGGGTTGATGACCGGGTGACCGGATTTTCAGTTTGACCGACCAGGTCGAACCGGGTTTGATAACTATGATCTGTGACAGTATTAGCTTCTCTCAAGGTATGCTTCCAACCTACATGCTGTAACCTACTCACCAGGATCTTAATGTCTTCTAGCAAAGGTTTAACAGGATGCGAATTTGGGCAACCTTCCTTGATAAAATTTATAGCTGACCAGGAGTCCGACTCAATGATGAGGTGCTGGAAGTTGTGAGCAACAGCAATACTAATCCTTTAACGATCCCCCACAATTTCTAATGAGTAATTGAACAGCTCCCCAGGTTGCAAGAAAAACCCAATATGTACCTACCTAAATGGTTTTTGAAAATACCTCCACAAGCTGCATTCTTGTTCTCCGAGAATAAGGATCCATCTATGTTTAATGTGGTGTAGTGCTCTGGGGGAGGCAGTCACCTGATTAGTGAATTAATATCCTTGCTGGTACGATGCAAGGAGGACCGAAACTTCATGGTGCACATAATTTCATCGCTCCGTGCTCTAATTGAACTCGTCGCAATAGTCGGCTTCACCCTTTTTCCTTCGAAGATAAAGAAGTTATGATAGAAGCAAAGAGAAATGATAGTTACTCCAAACTTACAAGCCTAGTCACTTATTGCTGATAGATTCCTAGTCAACCAATCCTTGAGGCTGAGGTTAAAGAATTCGAACACAACCTCATGAGGTTTCAAGAGACTCCACACACACTTGGCATAGAAACAATCTCTGAGAACATGAAAGGAGTTCTCTTCTTGACGGTTACATCTGGGAAAGTTGGCATCCGTTACTAGGTGTCTTCTCCTTCTTTCCACATTTGCTAGGATTGTGTCGTTAGCAATCAGCCACATGAAGGAATGAATTCTTTCTGGATCGCACCACTTCCAAACTACCTTGAAATTCGATATGAATCTGTAGGCTGATTTGAGGCTAAACGTCCCATCAGAAGTTAGTGTCCAAGCAATAGAAACTGGACCCTTCCATGGAGACGGAGGCGATAGTGCTTGGATTCTTCTCACAATGTAATCAGGGAGCCACTCCTTGAGCTTACTCTCATACCACTCACCTGAAACCGAAAGAAAACCAATTAGACACAAACTTGATTTAGAGTCTGTTATTACCTGTTCTGAATATTAGGTTAAAGATCCAAGATTGGGTATCCAGTTATGACTCCAAAACTTAATGTTAGCGCCATCCCAATGCGCCAGATATTATTTCTCATCGACCCCCTTCCAAGCCGAACATATCTCTTTCTAGAGATTCGAGGAGTTATTTTTCCTTTCGACCCTCGGCAGCAAATCGCTCCCACATTTGTATTTGGCCCTAACCATCCTTGCCCATAAAGCATCCTTTTTCATCATAAGGCTACTCTTCATCATAAAAGATTGATTAACTTCACAAGCACGGCGGATGCCAAGCCCTACCGAAGCTTTTGGCCTGCTAAGATCCCTCTAATTGATGAGATGAATTTTTCTAGATTGTTCCGTCTCTCTTCAAAGAAAATTTCTGCATTGATGATCAACCAAGTTACTAGTAGAAACTAGTAAAAGAGCAGTTTGCATAGTATAACTAGGAAGAGAAGAGAGAACAGATTTTACCAGTGTGGTTCTTCTTGCTAGATACAATGAAGTAGCTTTGCAACTATCTAGTCTAGAGGTTATATTGTTAATAATGTCACTGTATGTGTTTTTCGAGACCTTGGAGTGGAGGAGAGGAACACCAAGGTACTTCCCCAAGTCATCAGTTCTAGGGAACTTAAGGATACTGCTTATCTGACTTCTCACATTATTACCCATATTATTCGAGAAGAAGGCACGTTTCTTTTCATTGCTGACCTTTTGACCTGAACTAGAGCAGAATGCCTCAAGCACCTTATTAATAACTTCAGCTTGGTCCATAGTTGCTTTGGCAAAGAGAATTAAATCATCAGCAAAACATAGATGAGAAAGCTCAAGGCCCTCTCTGTTCAGCTTGATGGGCTTCCAAAAGCTATGATCTACACCAGCATTAATAGGATGGGAGAGTCTTTCCATACAGAAGACAAAAATGTAACGGCAATAGGGTCACCTTGCCAAATTCCTCTTGAAGGAGAGAACTCGTCCAAGGTTTCCCCATTCTATAGAATCCTCATCCTCACAGATGAAATACAACTGGCTACCATTGAAAAACTGAGAGGGCATCCCAATATCATCCAGAGTGTCTTCAATAAAATTCTACTTGAGTTTGTCATAAGCCTTTTCCAGATCGATTTTAATCACCATCCATCCTTTCAGACCTTTTTTATTCCTTATAGTATGGATAACTTTTTGTGTAATGATAATATTGTCAGAACTATGCCTCCCTAGGATGAAACTACACTGGGTTGGCCGCACTAACTTTTCCACAACCCCCCGCAGCATTTGGGCCAAAATTTTGGTAATCACTTTGTACGAGATAAATTACATAAGCTGATAGGTCTCATTTGCTTTAGATTAGTAACAGGCTCCATCTTAGGAATAAGCGTAATAAGCGTCTCATTTAGCTCTTTGATTTCCTAAGGGTGCGCAAAAATATTCTCAATCATCGTGCACAAATCCAGTCCCCCAAGATCCCATTTATTCTGGTAAAAGCCTACATGAATACCTTCTTTTCCCGGAACCTTGAAGCTACCCATGATGAAAAGAGAATCTTTAATTTCCTTGTAGTAGACATTACACCAATCAGAGTCCTATCTTCATCACTTAATGCCGAAAAAGCACATTAATCACAAAGGAAACATTAAGGAGATAATCACAATATAGATTGGTATAGAAAGTTGTGGCCATTACTTCAAAGGTGTGACTATCATGTATCCAATTACCAGCCTCATCCTGCAAAAAAGTAATCTTGTTCCTCCTTCTTCTGGCCATAGTAGTATCATGAAAATATTTAGTATTTCTATTGCTGTACTCTATCCATTTGCATCTAGATTTTTGAAACCATAACATCTCTTCTTGGAAAAGGAGCTCTGCATAATCTTTCCAAAGAGTAACTTAGAGATCTTCCAGATAAAGATTGTGATTCACACTCAATCTATTCGTGATACTATGCAATCTCGTTAGAATTCTACTTTTCCTTCTAAAGATAATCCCATAGACAGTGAAATTTCATACTTTAAGAGAATCTATAAAGTTCGTAACACCTTGGGACCAATTATTTTCTAATGATTAGTAATCATATTATTGAAGTCCGGATGGGATAACTAAGATGCTAAAAATCTAAATGGCCTTCGCCATTTGTTAGGTGAGGGAAAAGTAAAGAGTTAGAGATAGAGAGGAGCATGCATGATTAATCTAGGTAAGTGCTTTATCGTAGCTTCCAAAAATCTGATTTGCCAATTCATATTGCTCAGACTACGATCTAATCTTTTGACCAAGTTCCCTCTCTTCCAGATAAAAGGATATACTGAGTATCCCAAGTCTAAAAGTCCATAGTCAGAAACACACTCCTGAAAATCAACACATGCACCATTAAATTGAGTGGCTCCTCTTCCTTGTCTTTTCAAAATTATGCATAAGCACATTGAAATCCTTAACCAGGCACTAAGGGAGACTATTCTGCAAACTCAGCTTCCTCAAGTTTCTCCAGAATTCTCTTCTATGTACTCTTTGAGGACCCCCATACACTACAGTAAAAACCGTGGCTGTAAGTACTTTTCCAGCATCCTCATATATATGAATTATTGATGACTCTACAAAATATCCACTCTCCATTCATCGAAATTTCACCAAATACTTCCAGAGTGTCCTCTGGCTTTCTTTATAAAACAACTGTCAAAATTAAAGGCAACTTATTTCTAATATTAGTTCCTTTATCCCCCACTAATATAAGTTTCAAGGAGAACAAAAAAATTAACATGATATTCTTTTTTAACATCTCTAATTAAAACAGTAAAAGAACTTCCACCAACACCACGATAATGTCAGAATAAAAATTTCGTTAAAAGAAATAGGAGAAAGATGTCACCAGAGATGCAGATCAATTAGAGTGTGGCTCCCCACTGGTCAAGATCAAACCGAGTTCCTTAGAGTTACTCTCACCGTTTCCTGATGATCCTGGATCTTCAATCATGGGGTTAGGTGGTTTATCAGGTGGATTCTTTCCCTGACAATTTGCAGCCATCTCCTCCACATTAGTGGTCATAGCCAGTTGAAAAAGGTTCGGGTTGTTGTAGGAAGACAACGCCATTTACTTCGCCATGCCTTCTTTCATAATCTTTTCAACTTCAAAAGCTTCCCACCTTTGCATGATGCCCATTCTGTGAATGATTTCACATTCCATGGCTTCCCTTTCTAGATTTTTTAAGCTCACTTTCTCAATTAGAAGAGGAACAAATGTTGAGTCAGAGAGCACCAAGGTATGACTTTCAACTAGTTTAATCTTCATTTTTTCTTTGTTCACTTTTCCTGGCCCATTTAGCCCATTCTTATTATTTCTAGCCTTCTTACTTATTTGGGAATTTTTTCCAGCCTTCGATCTAAGAACCTTGTGGAGGGATTGGGTTGGTCTTCCATTTTCTTTATGGACTTTAAGTGGCATTAAAGTACAAGGCCCATGTTGCTCCACTCTAGCATCTAGTCCACTTTGCATGGATTGCTCCACGTGAAGCTTCTCATGCACAATCTTCTCGTGGATTTGCTCCATATCTTTCTCATTAAGAATAATAAAACGTGACCTGTTAGAGTTTCTAGCTTCCAAATTAGAAGGAGATCCTTTCTTATTATTAGCACCCTTAATTCCCGCGTTAAATCTTACTTACTTTCTTATCATCATCCAAGGTCCGAATGTCAGGGGGATCTTGATTTACTTGCCTTTTTTGCACCGATTCTAGGGCCTCTTAACCACTGCCACCCTTGCCGGCTATGGATGTGTTCTCCGGCATCACCTTGTGCTCTTGAGCTTCACTGCATTGATCCGATCGATGGCCATATTTACGACACGTAAAACATATAAGATGTAATCTCTCATATTCAACGTTTAAAGTATGATTGAGAATGGAGATTCTTGGAATTAGTTTTTTTGTTAGGTCCAGTTCAACACAAATTCTTGTAAATCATCCCCGAAAATGAATGGAGGTTGCACGATCAATCTTAAGCGTAGTCCCCAGGTTTAAGCATACTTTCCTAAAAAAAGATGATTGTATAACTAAATCGACAGGTTCGGGATACAAATCAAGGCAGCAATCTTCTTGACTATATTCTCTTATGAGAGAAAGAAAGACCTCCATCTCTAAATAATTAGGTAGTGTCCCGCTATCATCTAAGGTCCTTCCATGAGCGCATGGTTATAGTCTTCTTTACCAGTAAGGTGAATCGAAAAATAGTCACGATCCATATCAATAACATTAATTTTACCTTTTTAAATCCAATGTCTATTAAGTTTCTGTTCCATGAACGCTAAGTACACTCTTTTTTCAAGGACTTTAACAATGAAAGCCATATCCCATGGCTTACACCACTCCTCAAATTCATTCCTAGGGATTGGAATGGTCGGATAGTAGTCAAAATGTTTATCCTAGTGGAGTTCTTTCTCCTCCTTATACCAACGATCTTTCAGGTCTAATGCATCCTCATCAATAGGCTCAAACACATTTTCATTAGTATCTACCGATGAGCTAAGGAACAATAAAAGAAAGTCCTTGTATGAGACTTTTGGATTGTCACCGATACCTCAACTTTCTCCATAGCCACTTTCATAGAGTCTCCGAACTGGTTCAAATCAATACCTTCCTGAACTTTCACTTTTTTTTAACTTCATTGAATCAAATCAAACTCTTAAAGTAAAAATCTTAGCAGAACGTTCTTTTATCATATTTCTAAAACCAGTTAAATTATTCTAACACTATAAAAAGATTTGTTATCTAAAAAATATAATCATAGTAAATATCAACACTTCTAATAACAATAAAGCGATATAATTTTATCTTATTTTTATTTAATTTTAATGTATTAATAATGTCAAATATTTTACACAATCGTTTGCTTATATTTTTTATATAGTTATTTATACTGTTAATATAAAAAGTATTACGTAGTATTAAGTATTAGGTAATTTGATATTTGTGTGTATATATAAAACTGGTTTATACTGGATATCAATTTTATTTTCTTATTCCTTAGAAGGAAAAAAAAAAAAAAGGATTGAAGCAGTAAAAAACGCGGTATCATCAAGTGGAAGCAGGCAAGCAGCTATCGTCGCATAACCTAAAAGGCTAAAACCCAAACTAAAACCCTAATTTTCGCAATTCCAGTTCTAGTGAGTAGTCACTGACATACGCAAACTCCTTCTCCATCTCCAAAAAAATCTTTCCTTTCATATCGTATGGGTCGCCGAAAGAACAACAACGATAACAACAGCATGAACAACCACCTTCGCTTCCAAGACGCCGACGAGGTTATCCAGGACGCCGCCGAGAGCTCCAACCTCGACGACCAATCCATGTGTGAACCTGAACCATCAGAACCATCGTTTATTGATTCCGATGACAAAACCAGCGCCGATTATTATTTCGATTCCTACTCTCATTTCGGTAACTTTTGCTTCTCTCTCTTTACTCTCATTCTAATTATTTAATATCCGCTTCTGCTCAATTTGAATTCCCTTTTGCTCAAAGTTCCGAACTTTACATCCGGGCTGTTGTTTTTTGCAACCTGAAAAATTCACGCGCTTCAGCTTAATCTCATTTGTATTTGTTCTTAATAGGATTGTTTTCTCATCTTAAATGTGTATATGTGTTTGCAGGAATTCACGAAGTAAGTGTGCTCAACTTGGATGCAGGCTGGTGTATTAAGTTTATATTTTGTTTGTTTTTTTGCCTTGAAGTTCCGTTTTTTCTTCCCCCCCCCCCCACCCCATAAATGAGAAGGGGAACTGCAAACTAGTATTCAAATGTTTTGCAATATAGTAAAAGAAGTTTTTTGTATGTTGTTGCGGTATAATGCTTTGTTGTAACCTTGTTTGAATTGCAGGAAATGTTGAAGGACACTGTAAGAACAAAAACATATCAAAATGTTATTTATCAGAATAAGTTTTTATTCAAGGATAAAGTAGTTCTTGATGTTGGTGCTGGGACTGGGATTTTGTCTCTATTTTGTGCCAAGGCTGGGGCAGCGCATGTCTATGCTGTAAGTGCCTGATTTCTTTTATTGCCTTTTATGTTTTTTGTGATTTTATCAGTATTCCAAATAATGACTTTAAGTTGTACCATTTTTTATATTGCGAATTCAGGTTGAGTGCTCCGATATGGCTGACATGGCGAAGCAGATAGTTGAAACTAATGGGTACTCTAATGGTAAAGCAATGTTTTATATTTTGTATTACTCCTTTGAAATACATTTTCTTTTGGTGTTGATTCGTTGGAAAAATCCACTCACAATGATTGCAATATAATTGTTTTGGTTTTGCAGTTGTAACAGTTTTGAAGGGTAAGATTGAAGAAATTGAACTTCCGGTTGAAAAAGTTGATATAATCATTTCAGAATGGATGGGATATTTCCTATTATTTGAGAATATGTTAAATTCTGTCCTTTACGCACGCGACAAATGGCTTGTAAGTTATGCACTCCTTGCTTTTGATATTAGATGAAGACATGTCACACAGTACAATGGTGTGGGAATCATTCTGAGTTTCCTCTTTTGAATAGGTCGAAGGAGGAGTTGTGCTACCAGATAAAGCGTCCCTCCATCTTACTGCCATCGAAGATGCAGACTACAAAGAAGATAAAATAGAGTGTGAGATCGTGACCTCTTATTAACCAATATGAGTTTGCTACTCTTATACAGTATACTTACGGTTACAATGAAAGAGGCATCCACACAATGCATTTTCATATGAATTTCTTTATCTATTGGTGAAAAAAAGAGTTACTCAAGCCATATTTTCATTTTTTCTAACAGTTTGGAACAATGTATATGGATTTGATATGAGCTGCATCAAGAAGCAAGCCATAATGGAGCCACTTGTTGATACAGTTGACCAGAATCAGATTGCTACTACCTGCCAGCTACTCAAGGTGGGGGAGCTTTAACAGTTCTTACATTCTTTGTATTTGACATGCGCAAAAATTTCATTCTGCATTGGCCAAAATATTTTGTATTTGGTTTGAACATATACAATGAGTGGTTCATCTTTATTCAGACTATGGATATCTCAAAGATGGCTCCTGGAGATGCTTCCTTCACAGCACCGTTTAAACTTATTGCTGAACGCGATGATTACATCCATGCTCTTGTTGCATATTTTGATGTAACATTTACTAAGTGTCATAAATTGATGGGCTTCTCTACAGGTTAGCTTCCTTTCTACTTCCTCAATTATTTATATGTTTTTGTTGGAGCTGTTCTTTTTCGTCCATATAATGTTATTGGGACTTGGGAGTCAAATTTACTTTTCGGCATGTGAACTGTTAATTGGCAAAAGATAATGCATAGATGTTAAATAGATCGAAAGGATTATATTTTTTGCACGAGAACAACAGAGCATAAAATTTGAAGGGAAGAACAATGAATTTTATAAGTTGGTATCTTTGAATTTGCATGTAGAAGTATCATTAATTCAGAATATGATAACCGCAGACTGAAAAAACTTGTAATCTCTTTTGAAACCATGCTGGATTTATCCGCTCCCAAGAGTTCCTTAGAAACTTAGTTGAAAATTTGAATGATTGCTTCGCTTGCAACGATTTGCTAGACTACACACGCACATGAAGTAACATTTTGAGAATTTATGCAGGGCCAAGGTCGCGTGCCACCCATTGGAAACAAACAGTGCTTTATCTGGAAGACATATTGACCATTTGTGAGGGCGAGGCAATTGTAGGGAGCATGAGTGTGGCTCAAAACAAGAAAAATCCGCGCGATGTTGACATAATGGTCAAGTACTCGTTGAATGGTCGCAGATGCAACGTTTCAAGGGTTCAGTATTACAAGATGCGTTGAGTCATGATTTTCCAATGCTATCTAAATTTTGCAAGATGTTGAACAGCAATTATTGCTGCTTTTATAATTTAATGTAGAGTCTTCTGTTTGAGGAACTGTAACTGTATTTTCACATTGTGCTTGTATTCTCTTATAAATTCATAGTTGCTCTTCTGGCTTTTTGGATGTAATGATATTTAAAATATTATTTTATTCAGAATTTAATTAATCCCATTGAGGCATTGACAACTATTTGTTATCAATTTTCAGTGAATAGATTTGCCTTTGTTAGCAAGTACACAAAATTTGCATGACTGCTAATGTCATTTTCATCCTAATAGTCTAATACTACTCCTCCAACCTTCTGATGACCAAAATAAACCTTAATTCTTGCACGTTGTATTGATTGGGAGTACTTGTAATATTTATTTTTGGTACATTAGCAGCAACGAGATTTAAATTTAAGAAGATATTTTGCTTGTTATTCAAACTGTGCTCTACATTAAGAAATGTGCAGCATAGTGCCCGTATCCACATACTATAAGCAAGAATATTTGTTGTTAAATTGGAAACAAATTTTTGAATGGTGTAAACATGAAACATGTTTGGGCTAAAATGCTAAATGGTGCCATTTGATCTATATAACCGAATCCGTCTAGTGGGATGAAGCGTTTTGTTGTTGGATGATTATCTATACTGTTTTTTAGAGAAAAAAATTTCTACAAAAAAAAGGTGTAGGGGGAACTAAGTCTTTGGAGAACATCACAAGTTCATAACCTTCACTAGTATACACCCTCCTTCAACATCAAAACTGAGTCATTAAAATACATGAATATAGCAAAATACTTGAATGGAAAATGAACCATTCCAAGTGGTCACTCTAAAGTCTAAAGTTATCATTTGATTGCTTCTCTATGTTTCTTCCTCTTGACTATCACAGGCACATTTTACCTGTAACAAATGATGTTGAAATGCCTGCAGTTCTTCAACAATCGCAGTGTAAGCTTTTGTGACTTGCTAAAGTTCAGATTTGGCTCCTTTTGTTCCCTTCTTTGAACTTGTTTTCTTTGCCCTCCACCACTGTCTTAAGCGATTGGAAACTCGGTCTGCATGTTTCTTCAGCGTCACGGTCGTGTCTGTGATTCCTTTTCTAATCGTTTGTTTCCAGTCGCCTTTTCCCTTTTCCTTTTCCTTTTCTCTCAGAACTTTTCCCTACGATATGCAGATTGCTCGATTTGTCAGCGATTGTATGACATTTTAATCAAGTGTTTCCTTTAATAAAATAAAGGTACATGTCATTTTTCAAGCTAAATGGAAAAAGAGAAAGTACCAATTTCCCAGGAAAAGCAGCATCGCCGTCATCCTCATCATCTTCATCTTCATCTTCGGCATCCTCATCACCAAGGTTTTTCATGTTCATTAAATCATCCCTTGAGTACATTTTCATGCCAGGTGCTCCTGGCATGCCCTGATGCAGAATTAGATACAGTAAGGACATAGGGCTATAAAACTAACCAAATGTATCGAGCTAAATAAAGGACAAAGATAACCCTCCTCCTAAGATATAGTGATATACAATGATGACAAGAAAAACAATAACTAAGTCTTATTCTCACTAGGGAAGGTCAGCTATATTAATCAGACAATGACAGTGTTCCATTATAAATCGTCTAAAGATATATAACATGAACAAGGGAAATACCTCCATAGATTTTAGTAGCTTTTCCATTTCAGCCTCCTTATCAGACTTAGCAACAAAAGCATCACCAGGGATTCTGTCCTACAGAACAGAAAAGATATTCTGATTAGAGATGAAGTAGCTTTACAAAACATCAAACAATAATGGCAAGAGCATATTACACAATATGACAATATCATTGCATGAAAATGAATCATAGTTCTCAAACTATATACTTCAAAGAATGGATATTTCATTTGGTTGGGATTATGGAATTTGGAACCTAAGGTGCAAGGTGTGGGTAAAGTGTTGTTTTGATTGTTGATAGAAAAGTGAACTGAAATGCATGAAAATAAACCATGGACATGAAAAGAAAAATCTTGATTTTCTCATCAAGGGTTACACTTTAATCTAGGGCAGACTATTCAGCTATAAAAAATACTCCAGCTGTTCTAATGTTCTGTAATCAGTAATCACATAAGCTCAATTGAACTAGCAACTTAGTTGGCATCACTCTAATCACATAACTACATGAATTGAAACAAAAGCGCATAGTTGGTTTCCGAAAAACAGGGCAGCTGTGCAATATTTATAGTAAGTTAGTAACTAATGTCCATTCTAACTCAAATTTACTTGAAAGCAGTAAGTAAACAACAATTCAGATTGTCACTACCTTAGGGACAGGGGGTGGCTTGGTGCTGCATGCTTTAGTAAGGTCTTTGCAGAGATATTTGTACAATGAATCGGCATCAGGCTTCGAATTATATAGATATTCAGCAACATCTGTATCCGAATACCCTATAACCTGAAAATTTGAAAACAGTAATTCATAATATAATTTGCCATTTCAGAACTAAAAGAAACCATGGTGTGCAATCCATTTGCGACAAACAAATGCACCGAGCGAAAATCACACGAAGTTTTATACCTCCTGACACGCTCGCTCGATTGTCTTGCACTCAGAATTGCACTGTCCTTCAGAGTCATGCTCAACTAACTGTTAAAACAATAAAAGGAAGTTTCAAAATCAATGAGAGTGCAGGTATTAGAACTATTGCATGAATCACACACAATCATCAAATAAATGAAAAAATTGAACCACCATTCTTACCTCAAGCCTATCTTCTTTCTCCACAATATCAATGCGCAATATCCAATCCGCTTCTACCTTCTTAAGATTACAAACATTCTCTGCTATCTCAATGATCTGATACTCCGAGATCTAGCATCCCAAAAACACAAACAAATTTAGAATAGTCCAAACAACAACACAATAATCTTACCAATAAAACACTCCTACAATTGAAAGACATGAAAAAAGAAAACCTTTTTGGGAGCGGTCTCAGCTTGCTTTTTCTTCACCTGCTGATGCAACTGCTTAGCGAGAAGCTCACAAACTTGGCACTTTATGTACGGAATGTCCTCTTTTCTAGCAAGCACTGCGGGTTTCTTGAAACACTCAGAGAGCGGCAACCATGTTGAAACCACCACTGAAACAAACACAACCCAAAACAATGTCTTCATCTTCCTCAACACACACGCTGTTCTAGAACCCCCTCACCTTGTACAGGAAATTCAGATCCTCAAAAAAGGTGGGAATTTTCCACCAAAATTGACACAGAGAACTGAAGTAATCAAATAACAAAAAAACAAAAAACCAAAACCTTGCTTCTTTTCCTAAGCTTAAAAATATAGGAAAACGCAAATTCTTGGTTTTGTTACATAACGCAAAATAAGATTTTTTTAGCGCATGTGATTAGTCCAGAGAAGCATAAGCAAAAGTGGGTCCCATTTTCACCAATAAGGTGCAGGGAAACACGTAGCTCTACATCATTAATCTAATAATAAAAATCTAAAATTTTCCCACAAAAGATTAAAAAATAAAAAATTTCCACCTTCTTTTCCACGTTGGAGTCAATGCAAAACTAAACCCCCACCAACATGACAGAGAATTAGAGAAACCGGGCCAGGCCCAAACTGTAGAAACTGGAAACTCTTAAGTCCAAAACCCCATCTTCTGATAAACCCTAGACCCCAATTTTGGTTCAGCGAGAAATCAAGCAATGGAGATCACAGGTTTGAGCAATGCATCAGATAATTTCGTCCCTCTTGTGGGTGAAAACTATGCCATGAAGATGAAAGACTCAGTGCATGAACTAATTTCCGAGACTCGCAAAGGGTCCCCTGATTTTTCTTCTTTCCTTGATGTATTCTACGAATTGATGCAAGCCAATGTTAATCCACCTTTTGAGGTGATATGGGTCTACACTGCAATCAAGTTTCAAAGCCTCAAATCGGAGAAAGGTGATGCCTTGGATCGTGTATCTGACGTAAGATCCTTGTTTCAGCTGCTATCTGCTTGTTCAGCTTCTGTTGGTGCTTCAAAGAGTGTGGCTTTGATGGCCCCAGTTGTTTATGAGGTTCACAAGGTTCTTCTAGAACTTTCTGGAAAGGAACTGAAGCTGAAGAGAGAAAAGAAAGCAATGAAGGAGGTGAAGTCCCTGGTGGATGTGATTGTTGGGTACATGAGTATTTGCTGTAGTAAAAAGGTTTCTGAGGAGGAAGAATATGATTGTATTGGATTGAATTTGATTATGCCTTTCACTGATTTGGCTTATGTTTGGATGAATGCAAATGGGGATGCTGATAATGGGTTTGAATCTTTGTTGCCAATTTTGGGCAGTGATGTTTGCAAGTGGCTTTGTGATAAGGGTTTTCATGTTGGTTACTTGGGAGGTGCTGTCATCATGGAAGCTTTTTTCTTGAAACTTAGGTTGCTTTGTCATAGGAAAACACCAGGGGATGAATTGGAAGTGAATCTCAAGAGTTGGGCTGTTGGCTCAATATCTAGCTTTCAGAATATTTACTTTTTGGGTCAGTATTTAGTTATTACATATTTGGTTTTAAATTTTCAGTTTCATGCTACATTTTGTTACTTGTGACAATGTGACTTTAGTTTTTCAAAGGTTGTAAAATTTTATGATTTTAGCTTTTTGTACTGCAGTCTGCACTATTATAATTGTTCTGTCTAAAATGCATAGACATCTATAACTAGTTTGATGATTGAATTTGATCATGTATTTTGAGTTATCTAGAACTATGACTCATTTTCTAGCTCCTGTTTTGATGTTGATTTGTCTTGTGTAACCAGAGATCCTCATGAGGGCAGCATTAGGGACATCTTTGCCACTGAGCTCAATTTCGGTTAGTATAGTTTGATTATTTTCCTTTTGAATGTTTCTCATAAGTTCATTTTATTTCTTTGATATCATAGCTTGCATTTGTTTTCATTGTTAATACACAAAGCTCCAACACCATGATTTTGTGGACCGGACAAAGGCTAGCATATCTTGGTTTTTTATGTCCATTTTATCTTAATTTTTGTGCCGTGTCCTTGTTCTTACATACATATATTCATGTGTTCATCATCAGTAATTTAAGTGACATATATCAAATATGAGTGTCTGCAGAAATCTGAAGAGGAAACTCTGTTTAGGAAGGTTCTGTTTGATGCTTTGCTATTGGTGGAGTACCCTTTCCTTTATGAAAATTCCAAGTACATCAAAGGCCTTTCCTTGACCAGATTGATTGTTACTCATAAGGCTGTAGAGTATTTTAGGTATAAAGAATTTAGTATCGTATTATGTTTATATGGCTCTCTCTTTGTACTTGTAGTATCTAATAATTTGTTAATGCAGGGGAATTGGTGATCAGAAAAGAGCTCTCTCTTATGTTAGGGAATTTTCTGTTTCACGGATACCCTTGCAAATAATCAAATATGTTACAAGCCAGAATGGTTTGGAGGAAAAAGCTGTTAAAGCAAATGGATCTTCACCCAGAGCTCTTTTGAGTAAGTAGATTATCACTGCTTATATCTAGGTTGCAACTTCCAGCATGGTTCTCAGTTTATTACAACAACAATAAAGTCTTTTCCTATTAGGTAGAGTTGGCTACATGGTTCTCAGTGCATTATTTCTAACTTATTTCGTTCCAATTTATTCTGCTTGTTAGCTTGGTTGCTGAGCATTGAGAATAGAGGGATTCAAGTTCTTGAAGATGATACTTTAAGAAGCTGTGCTAAATCAGGTCTTGATATTTCCCAAGCCGAGCAACCTACTGGTAACTTGGATGGGAAGATGGTGGGTGATGATCTTTTTTATGTTGATAATGTTGGGGAAGAGGGAAATGCAGTTGAGGAGGATAAGCAAAACGAAGTGATTAGTGATGCGTTTGTAGCTGCTGCTCGAACTATGAAGGTAACTGATAGTGGAAGCCAAAAACGAAAAGGAAAAAGCAAAGAAAGGAAAGTCAAATTCGTCAAACATAACCTCCTTCAAAATTCTCGTCCGGCCAAAGCCGAGACTTCATCCGCGAATGATGGTTCAAGTGGCGAGAGTGAAGTTGAGGATCCAGCTTCTGATTCAGATTCATAAGCTAGAGTATCAAACTGTTAATCTCTATATAAAACTAAAGTAGAGGATCCAGTTACGGCGAAGATACACCAAGCCCCCTTGATTTTGCCATGTACTTTTTGGGGTGATCCTGTTCATGGGAATGATGATCAGCAAATTATGATAAGGAGGCTCCACGAAGTTAGTGCTGTGGCTGCCACATACTTCAAGTTCAGTATTGTCTGCAACAATTTTCCCTTGTTCATTGCAGGCTTTAGAGATTTTTATTGTAGCTTCATTTATAGGAATTTCAAAGATGTTTGTATTGTGTTACATCATGTAAAATTAGTGTTGAGACTTTACATCTATCATATATCAATTGAAAGGCAATTGAAATTTCGTCTACTTATACAGTGTTTTGGAAAAAAAATTTACTGTATACAATTACTCTATTAGCAATACTGTACTATAAATACAGCAAAATCATTAATTAAACCTTTTTTGAAATCAAAGTGTCCCTTAAGATTATTGCTGCTCATGAGTAATGAGTAGTGAGTCAATAAACAATTGATGAGTCCACATTAAATCTACTAATACAGTGAGAAAGCTCAATGCTTCCTTTATGACTAACTACAAAATGAATGCAAGCAAATCTACCTATATTTCATTACACACCCCTTCTCTTTCTATATCTACAACTCCCTCCAACTCTCTCTTCTCTAACCCTCTTGAAAATTAAAAAAGTAAAAAATAAAGAAGATACAAGTAAGGAAATAAAAAAGCTTAAAATTACAAAAAAAAAAAAAAAAATAAAGATATCAAACTTCAAGGGGAACAGAAACCCGGGTCTTTATAGGCTTAAGCTTCAATCCCATGCTTTCTGGAGAGAGTAGCTCTGGAGAAATGCATGATGGGCTAAGAGGACTCCTTGGACTTTCACTTAAGTAGCAGGGTCTATACAAACCATACCCCATGAGAAAATACTCCATTGGAATCAGCATTGCATGTGGTTGTTCCTCTGTAACCATTGATCCACATCCTTGGACCTGCCAAATCAACACATCTTATGATCCTACTTTATGTATCTCATGCAATATTTCCCTACATAACACATGCATTTAGGTGTTTAATGTCCTCCATTGAAGTTATGTGATAGATACTATATTCGCCATTACCTCCCTTAATGTTAAGTAAACCTGAGAATCAACTATGCTATACATATATACTAAAAATCAACCATCAAACCAGCTATCCGTATAGAATAGATGTTGAAATACAAAATACACGTTGAAAATGAGTTAAACAACACATATTTATACACAAATATATAGTGGCTAAATTTTGGAATGCACATAGTACTTTTGCTATTTGTATTATAGTAGACCCTTCCACATACTGATGCAAGAAGAACTACATACCTCAACCAAGGCACTATATCTTCTATCGAGTTTTGAAGTCATATATAGAGCCTCTGAATGGAAAGGAGAACTGTCCCCCACGAAAATAAGTGTACGGCATTTTAATCTCCTCAATCCATCTGTTATGTCAGGCCTCCTACAAGTTGGCAAAACAAGTTCAAACACATAAAGATGCTGACGCCAATCTCCAACTTTAACTCCCAGAGGATGATATATGCAATTACAAAGAGCAAGGAAGTGAATATGGTAAAGCAACTATCTAGAAGATCTTACTGATTAATTGCATGAAGGAACCTTAAGACATTTTTGCATTTTCTATCATCCAGTAACTGAGAAGAAAAAGGAAAGGAAACAAGCACAAAGTGAGATAAATATATTGAACATAGAAAAAGTGAGGAGAAGAAAGAAAAACAAGAGAAAAAGAAACTAGGTTTGGTTAGCACTGACTCTTTTGCAAGCTTGAACTATCTCGGATTCCGGAACCTCGGCATTACCACGAACCTCCTGTTGATGTTGATTACAGAAACTAGTTATCATCGAATAAATGAGGGAATCCGAGACAGATCATCACATTATAATACCTTGCTGAAGTATCTCTGGAGCAAACACTCTTTCAACAAACCACATACCCCATAGAAATATAACAAATTTGACATCACCTGAAAGAAATTGGAAACAGTTTCAGGTAATGTTATTGAATTCGAGAGCACATCAGATAGTCTAAGGCATTTGGAAGGAACCTTGTTATAAAACCATTCAGTCCAAGAAGGAGCTTTGCATAAAGGAGATACAAGTATCAAACCAAGAACCCGCTCCCTATATTTCGTCTGTAATAAAGCATCAAAGAAGAGCAAATTAATTTGATTGACTTCATATAATCTAAAACTACAAAGCATTGGCCACATCCCAAAACTATTTCACCATTCAAAGCTACGTAGGATACATACTGCAAATAGGGAAAGGATATAAGCACCAGCCATTACTCCCATACACATCACTGCACCAAGCCTAGTCAAAGAAATAGTTCATCCATCGGTTAAATATATAATATATATAATATTCATTAAAATTCCACCCAAAATAGTTCATGCCTTTTACTTTACATATTAGTTTTGAGTTTCAACAAATGTAACAGTTCAAAACAACAATAACAAAAAATTTATTGAGCAAGTAATGATACTGCAATTACCCGAAATAGTTGAGGATCTCAATTATTTGATCTGCCAAGTCTTCGACGGAAGGAATAGGATCTTCAGAACTAATTTCAGCAGCTCCCAACTGCAAGAACTCTTGTGGAAGTTCCAGAGAAATTATGTGAATAATGATATTGGGTTTTGAAGGTAATACAAGGTAAGTTCCAGTTGACAACATACAGACCTCATGCCCGGGAGGACTAATATGATATATGCAAAAGTTGTGTAGCAGCAAAGAAGCTGCCTCTGGACAGAAAAATAATCCTTGGAAACATGATTTATCTGAATCGACAACAAATTATGTATCAGGCTTTTAAGAGAATGAACACTCAGAGCAATAGATTCTAAAACAACAGCAGAAAGCTCAGAATGCTTGATATATTAGCTACTGGAAAATGAGATGACACCACTTACAATTTAGTGCTAAATCCGGATAAGTGATCAGGGCTGGTTTGTCGTGATCACCGTATACCATGACAGACACAGAACCACAGCCAGTTCGAATATAATGTTCCTGAAGTAATAATCGAAAATTAGTACTGCATAGAACAAATGAAAAAAAAAAACACAACAAATCAGAGCAAAAACGAATAAAAAAACTGAAGTAATCTTTTGGAACAAAAAAAAAAAGACAAAAAAATAAAACGTTTCTGTAGAGCAAAGGATATCCTTTATTTTGTACATACTCCATTAGAGCAATGTAAGAAAAGCATGTTCAAAACTTGTTAAAACAGTTTATTCCCTAACATATTTGCCTCCATGTGGCCTTACCCCTTTTTTGGACAAACCCAACTAACAAGCAACAGCATATTAGTATCACTTTTCAAAAAGATGCATGAATTGAATACTTCCAGATTCCAATCATTGTATGCCCCAGGAAGAATACAAGGTGAAGCCAGTGAAAAAGAGGACAACATCTTTGGAATATTTAAAAGGAGAAGAATGACTTTACATTATCTAATAACAAATACTTACATAAATTAACAAAAAGCACCACCTGCTATAACTATAATCCAGTACAAAAATAATGAGATAAAGGACAAGAAAGGTATAGCCAAGGTTCTTAATTCCTATAGACTGTAATGCACTTAGAGAGAACCGAGGAGAGGGAAAAGCCAAAAGCAAAATGGATCCAATTCCTTCAAAGGCATGAACATCATCATATAAGAAAACAGGGAAAAAAAATTAAAAAGAAAAAAAAAAGGGAACCAGGACCCCACATGAAAAAACAAAAAGACGGATCAATGATACAAGGTGGAGAAAAAAACAATGTGTTAGTTAACTAATAGGAAGTAAAATAAAATGCAAATAGAAAATCTTTTCTTTTACATCATCAAAATGGCATCAAATAAGGGTAAGGTTAAGATTCATATCTTGAAAAAAAAATTACTAAATCCATGTTTTAATCTAAATATGGAATCGCAAAGAAATGAATAAACAGCTCACGAGCTCAGCATGTTATGGAATATGGAATTTAAAAATAGAAAAAAAAAAGAAATAAATAAAAAGAAAGCATAGGGTACATCCAAAACACAGATCAGCTATTTGACATGTATAAAATAAAAAATTCAAAATTCAAAATCTCAATGGCTTGGCGATGTAAAACACATTCAATTGAAAAGAAGAACATTAAAAAATGAATTAAAGCAACAGAAGAAAATAAACCAACCCCCATTAATTCAAAATAATGAATATGAAAACAGTTCAAGCTCGCTGTAACATCCAACATGAAAAAACTAGATCCAATACTACCAATGATGTAAAAATATTAGCTTAATAAAAACCAATCGCAACGCAGCACAGCAAAACTTAGAAGTTAAAAAAATTGCAATCGCCCAATTGAGAAAGTGCTAAGAAACGATCCAAAACTTAACAAAGATGGAAACTTTAAAGGAAACCCAGAAATGAAATGGGGAAAAAGAAGAACCTTTCCATCGAGGTAGATGTTGTCAGCATCAAGTAAAGCAGATTCAGACATAGGTGGTGGTGAAAACTGGAAGAAGAAGAAGAATGAGTGAATGAGTCAGGCAAGCTTCCACCAATTGATTCTCCGAGTGTGTATATATGTAGCTGATGGTTCAATCAATGGAAATTGGAAGAATAATAATAATAATAATAATAATAATAGTTATGAATCACGCAGACTCTAATGAATCTATTAATGCGAATGTGTATATATATTGTGGTGGTTCCTGGCTTTGATTCTGTGTGTTGTGGCGGTTTGAAGGGTGAGAGATGAAAAATGGAAGATATAAAGAGAGCACCGACGATTTTTTTTTCTTCCTCAACAAAAACCTGCCACTTCCCTCAAAATTTTAACCTCCAGCTAACCACCTTTCGGGTTTTTTTTTTTTTTTTTTTTTTCACACGTGATCATACCCAATGCACCGACGCCGTTTCGTTGGATTGCCCTTATTATAGACAGACATAGGAAATTATTTGTAAGATTAGTATCTAAATTAGTTTTTTAAAAAATTTTAGTTTTTAATATATTTTAATTATTAAATGAACCTTTAAATTTTTATCTCGTTAGATAAATCGGCCTTCATATTAAATTGTTTATTTGAATAAATTACCATTTGTATCCATGAAAGATATTGACACAAACAAATATACTTATATATGAATAAAACGACAATTGTAACCACAGAAAATGGCTTCCGTATGTCAAAAATATCCTAATAAATCAATTGTGTAACCCAAGTCCAGGTACTTTTGGTACACAAAAGTCATCTTTCGTAATTACAATTGTCATTTTATTCTTACATTGATATATTTGTCTGCGTTTATATTTTTTATAGGTACAAATGATCATTTATTTTTGTTTATTTATATAAAAAAATTGATATAATCAAGTTGGATAAGTCTAGTTATCAGTTGATTAATGTCCTTAATTTATTCTTGTTTATTTATATAAATGATAATTTATTCTTATTTATTTACATTTGTTAGAATCTTACTTTGTGCATGTAATAATTTATTGGCTAACGAAAAATCTTTAAATAAAATTCAGATCTGCGGCATATTAGTTTTTAATTTATCGCTAGGAGATACGATAAAAAATAAAAAATAAAATGATTGATATAAAATTTAATTTTTGTTTTTAGAAATTGATTTGTTACTCAAGATTATCTATAAACCTGTTTGATATGTCATTCAAAATGAGTCTAACTCTGATTTTTTTATACCTAATGAGTGATAACTTATAACAAGTCCTTAATTATTATTCATTCTTGAATTTATAAATTCTAGCATACGAGTTTAATAACGGTCATTATTAACTTAATGACTAAATCGTCCTAAATATCAATGTTATTTATTAATCTTATACCTATAAAAAATACCTTTTATGTCTCAACAACAAAAGAAAGTCATAGCCAATAAATAATAGCTCAAATGGCATAATCTCCTCATATTTAATTAAGAGGTTGCGAATTCGAGTCTCTTATCTCTGGTAAAAAAAAAAAAGCAAAAGAAAGTCATATGATAACTTTTTTATGAATTCTATTTCATTTTTTAATGTCTTATTTTTTATTTCATAAAATTATTATACTTCTTAAATAATTTGAGTGTTAAAAGTGTCTTCCATAAATATACGCCCCACTTATATCCTGAGTTTGATTTCGACTACAAAATTTTTGAAAAAAAAAACTCTCCAATCGAATTATAGTTTGGAGTCATCATTCGTTTCGGCTACATATTTTATGAAAAGAAATTTAAATTACAAACTATATTCTTAACCAGTTATAGTAGGAGAAATATTTTTGACACCAGAACAGGAATTGCTATGTATGTATTGAATAACAACGATGTTAGATGTATATCAAAATCAACTAAAAAAAATAATTATTATGTATTTATATAAAAATTTATATATATAGTGTAATTCATTTTTAATATATATTTTATGTTATAATATATATTTTATCTTAATAATTAATTTTAGTAGTTAATTTTAATGTATCAACAATATTTTTAATTGAATAATAATAAAAATTGATTTACCTAATAAAATAAAATATTTTAGTAACTAAAATTTATTAAGGTGAGAAAGAATATTACTCTATTTGATATAAAATGTAGTTAAATATATTGTTTGATATAACAAGCATTTATACGTAATATTTTTAGTTATAATCTTTATACTGAAATTATTTTAATTTAACCAACTTTAACTATCATAAAATTATATTATTCCTTAATCATTAGCTAATTTTGTGTTATATTAACAGTAATAAAATTTAAACTAATTAGGATTTAATACATACTGCTCAAACTTCTCCCTATGCATTAAGATTGTTACTAATAATATTATAATCTTCATACCCAACTTGTACTCGTTAATAATTTAATTTAATTTGAAAAAGATGCAGTCAATTATATCCTTTATTATTTTTTCTGTTTTCTCTTCTTTTATATTGTATTTTTCTTTTTTCAACTTTTGATACTTACTCAAATAGACATGTAAGCTAATCACTCAATAAATTTAAGTTAGTTAATAAGAGTAATGTAATTATAAAAGGTATTAAATCTCTCCAATTTCAATTTATGGTCAATAAAAAATATTGAAAATTCTAATTTATTTTTATAATTATCCACTTAATTTCTTTAAAAATAGTTTGTTTACTCATTTAAATATTAGAAAAATAATTAGGTGAAAAATTAAAACTCTAAATCATTATTTTCAAAAGAAAAAAATATTTGGTGTGAATGTGTGACCTAGGTTGTTTTTGAATCAAACTCTATGTCCTCAGATCCATCACCCATGTGTTGGCGTCTCACACTCTCACCTTATGTGTGATCACCTCCCATTGAATGCCCCAAACAATTTTAAAAGTATATAGACAAATCAATAAATCATCATCATGATTCACGAGTATCAAGAGCACCTTTGAAATTCAATGAGAAAATAAAAATGGTAGGTTGCTTGCCTTTCATTTGACTCCAATTATCACCATTAATCATGCCTTCCTAATGTTCTTTTTTTGTTCTCTAAATGCCACGGTTCAATTAGCTTCATTTCACGCACCTTGTCCTTAGCTTTACCTAACCATAATAAAGGAACTTAATTGGATCTGAACTTACCCTTGATTTAGACTATCATTGACAATATCAACAATAAATAATATCGTTTCATGTTTCGAAATATAAATACAAATTAAATGTATGTCGTTTATTTATTTTTAGATTTTAATTTTCAGTTGTTGATAGTTTTTGTCAATCACATTGTGACTTTTCACCCGCAAAGGAAAGTTTGATGGAGAGATTTGGCAGTGAAGCATATACTAACACTATCGTTATTATTTCGTCATTATTATATTTGTTCTTTGTCTAATATTCACACAATTCCATCACTTTATTATTATTATATACCCATTTAATTAAGTTACTAATTGTACATTATGTACTTAAAATTCTTGAGAGTGACTTGGAACCCACGATTATATTGCATTAGATTGATGTCATCTTCCTAGCTAATGGTAATAAGTTGGTAACATTCAAATCGCAACATTTAGTGTATGTTTTGAAAAAATATCTTGAATAATTTTTTCTATTTTAGGCAAAATGGATTTTGAAATATAAAATATATATCGTGTGTATTCTTTAAGGGGATGAATAAAAAATTATGTGCACACCAAAAATAAGTCACGATATATTTATATATAAATATATATTTAATTTATTTTTATTGTGTATTTTATATTTTATATATAATTTATTTAATAATTAATTTTTTATATAACATAATATATATATGGATTGGATATGCCGTATATTAATTTTGAAGACGAATTCTTCTATTACAACACGTTGGCAATTTATTGAGTTATCAGGTTTGCATATTGAACATATTTCTAAGACGTTATTTATTTATTTAATATTGATTCCACACATATATCTTATTAATTGTGTTTTAATAAAAAAATTATAATATTTATTTGAACACATTTAAAAAAAAATTCCAAATATGATATCACATGATGATGTCGGTGAATTTAATATTATTCTTAATATATATTTTTAAAATAAATTTAGGAATATTATGCATTATTAATTGTTAATATAAGAATATCTAAAATATTTTATATAATTAAAAAATTAAAACATAATTTATATTTTAATATTACTAAAATATTTAGATATTATTGTAAATCTAAAACTTCTATATATATATGTCTAGTAAGAATTTATAATTTATATATCAAGAAAACAATTAATTAATAGTATTTGAGATGGAACGCACGAACTTTAATTTTTTAGGAACAATGATATACATCTGTCAAATAATTGCTCCAGAAGTCGTTTTCTTATGTTAAATTTATATGCATGTTGGGACACGCGTACGTACATTTGTACCTGTCTAAGCCAAGTGTCTAGTCATTAAATCATTTTTATGATCCTTGTTCTATGAATATATTTGGTGTTGATTTCCTTTTCTACGTACATTTCATTCATTTATCTCTTGTTTTATATATTATTTATATATTATATATATATATATATATGTTTTCCAAAGCGTTGGGAGTACATACATGTCATATATATGCTATGTTAAGACGTAACACCATCGAAATTTTCATGTATATGGTTGTGTTTTGGAAGTGCAGTGAACTCATCAAACATAATGGATTAATCACTTACTATATGTATATATCGCAAATCATATTTAACCTAAATCAACCTTCCATGCTTAAAAGTGATTGTTACCTGATTAATTAATTATTACACTGAAAATAAACTTTGGTCCTAGAGTATGTAAGTAGCTAAATATTTAACTATAACACAGCATAATAATTATTATAAAGATAAAGTATATTTTTTGTCTCTAAAATATGTTAAAAATTTTAAAAATATTTATAAATTTATTTTATTTTAATTTTATTTTAAAAATTTTCGATTTTTTCTTTAATTTCTTTTACTTTGAGTTAAATCCTAAAATAGTCTCTGAAATTGACGTCGTCAGTCGTGCACTTAAATTATCCTTGAGATTCTAATTGCATCAATTACGTCTTTGATATTGACAAAAGTGCACCACGTTAGTCCTAACCTAATTTTTCATTAAAGACGTGATGACATGACTTGATGACGTAGACTGTTATGATACGTGTCACTTCATGGTTTGGCCACGTGTAATGATATCATGATGTGTTAATCGGTAACACGTGACATGCTGATGTGGATGGTTGTGCCACGTGTCACAATACTATTTGGTCACATGTCCGTTTGTACCACGTGTCGTAACAGTATTTGTTCACGTGTCATACGCTATGTCATCATTGTAGATTCACCAAATTAGTCCCTTACTTTGCATTAAGTAACTCTTTTTAATCCCTGAAATTGAATATCATGCACTAAACTAATCCACTCACTAGTTTTTTCTCATTTTTTAAAAAATTAAAATTTTTAATATTTTGGATGCACTAATTTCAATTCTATTTTTTCATATATCGTTTAAATACAAGTGCTTTTATAAAAATTTTTAAGATTTTCGTTTTAATTATATATTTTTCTATAATAATTTAACATTGATAAATTTTGTAATATATAAGTATGTTATTATAAAAAAAATTATATGATTGATTAGACAATTTTTTTTATCAAAAAGCATGTGTTTTTGACAAGAAATCAAGAATTAAAATATACTTTTTTTCGGTTCTTATGAAATATACATTTTTATTGTGTGTAAATAGCCTAGACTGAAGGCACTTCAAACACTCTCACTATTATCTCCGACCTCTTCAGTCTAGATGAAAAAGGTCGGAGATGGTAGTGGAGATACTTGAAATGTCTTCACGTCAACTCCAATACGATGGTTAGGAGTACCCACAATAGAAAAAATATTTTATAAAAACACTTATATTTAAATAACATGTGAAAAAAATGGAATTGAAATTAATGTATTAAAAAATATTGAGAATTTTGAATTTATAGAAAAAAATAAAAAAAAACTAGTGAAAGGACTAGTTTGGAGCACAACATTTAATTTCAGGGACTAAAATGAGTAACTTAATACAAAGGGATGGACTAATTTGGTGTATCTACAATGATGACATAGTGGATGACACGTGGACGAATACTGTTGCGACACGTGGTACAAATGGACACATGGCCAGATAGCATTGTAACACGTGGCACAACCGTCCACATCAACATGCCACGTATCACCGGTCAATACATCATTATACCATTACATGTGGTCAAACCATAGAGTGACATGTGTCACTAACAGTCCACGTCATCAAACCATGTCATCACATCTTTAATAGAAAATAGGTTGTACTTTTGTCAATTTTAGAGACGTAATAGGGGCAATTAGAATTTTAAAGCTAATTTTAGTATATGATGTCAATTTTAGAAACCATTTTGGGGTTTAACTTTTTCTAAAATATTATATTTTAAGGATTTGGATTCTCTAAATTTTGAATTTTACTTTAGAAGGTAAAGTATGATCTATCACCATTTATTTCATAGGTAGAACCAAGAGAAAATATGAAAGAAAAAACATTCAATAGTAAAAAACTCACTTTATCCTTTAAAATAAAAATCTAAAATTTAAAAGATCTAAATACATATTTTAATTGATTTGTTCTTCTCTGTTTTAGGTACCTCTTCTTGGTCGCTTTCCATGCTCTCTTCTTGTGATTCTAGTTCATCATCTTCAAGGTCCTAGTTTTTGGGGGACTTTGAGCAAGCATAAGCTTATATGACTTTGTCCCAAAAAAAATTATATACATATAAATAAACCAATTTGAATCAACATAGGCTCATTACTTATTCACTTAAATAAATGTTAAAATTTAAATTTTATTTTGTGTATACAATAATTTATCAACTAATAACAGATTCTTAATTAAAATTTGGAATCAAACAAATTAGTCATTGACTTGTTGGACTTGAAAAAACTGTAAAAAACCAACAAAAAAGTATAAACCACATTAAATTAATTGAGTATTCAACTCACTCGTTCCTTTAAACAAGTGTCAATGTTCAATTCGTGTCTTATATATATAACTCCTCATTTGCAAGCACTCCAAATTTTCAATAATAAGACGTAATTTTTATTTTATTTTTTTTATGACAACATCCTTGCTTAGTATAACTATATTAAAAATTACACCATGATTATTTAAACAAATTGAATATATTAACCAAAAAAAAAAAAAAGAAGTTAAACACAACAAAATTACCTCTTTTCCCCTACCACTTACGACACCAATCCAGCTAGGGTAGCTTTCTTTCATGGTAAGTGGCCATACTCATGCAGTTCCACAAATTGAGTGTGCTAGTAAACCCAAACTTCCCACAAAAGATACATCTATCATCTCTATATGTATTATATGAAGCCTTTAAGATGTTTAGCTTGCACAATCTTCCATTGGCGTTAATTTGATTCAATAGCACAAACCAAATAGAGAGGAACAAGGCCTTTTGTATTTTACTCATGAAACTATAGCGTGTAATTCTTTTTTCTAAATTACACTGAAAATAAATTCATATAAGCTTATTTCTGCTCAAAGTCTCCCAAAAAGCAGAGAAAAAAAAAAAGGCTTATCCTTGCCCAAACTGGCTTCCCAGTAGTTTGTGGGCCAACAACTAAAGTTCTCCAAGAAAAAAAATTATAAGTATTATAAGTATTATGTTTTACCAAGAAAAGAAATTAATATATGTGAAATAGTAATTAAAATTAAATCCAAATAAATTGATTCACAAAAGAATAATGTTGTGATATACTATGTATTGTCTTAGTGCACACTCTTTTTTACACATTTTTTTTTATTTTTAGTATTAAAAGTGATTGATAAAAAATAAAAAGATAAAAAATTTGTCGAATAAGGTTTAAAAAAAATATAAGAACAGTGTCAAAATTGGAACCTTTGGCGAACCTAATCCCCCGCCGCCGCGGGGTGTCGCCGCCATTCTTAATTTTTCCAAAATAAATTATTGATGTAGGCATATAGGAGGAGAGTAAGGCATGAATCCTGGTCCAAACCTCTAACATTCTACGGCTCCAACCACCAGACTAGTGGCCTGGTTCTTGCCCGCCATTTTTATTTTTAGTTATTATTTTATTATTATTATGAGAAATATTTAAAATCTAATAAAATTTATTATTTTTTATTAATATTTTAATTATTAATTTATTTTTTTAATTTAATAATTAAATAACATATTTTATTTTATATTTTAAAATTAAATAATTAATTAAAAATAATAAATTGTATTAATATTTTAATATTTTTTAATTATTACTTCACATTTTATCTAATTTTACAGTATCAAAACTAAATTCTAAATTCTAAATTCAGGTAAAGTAGAAAATTCTTGAAAAGTTAACCTACTATTAAAAGTTATCAGGTAAATTAGATTTATTTATTATTGTTATTATTATTATTTTTTTCATGGGCTGAATAAACAAATTCACAATGACAAAAAAAACTAATTTTCTCTTTTAATACAGGACGACTTTTACACCACAAAAATATTTAGGAAAACTTGATCGAATTCTTCCATTACTCAGTTATTGTCGATGTGATGTCTTCAAGCATCTTCACTGTTTTGTTTGCTGGCGGTGCTTCCACTATCATTCTGGCTAGCCACAGATTTTGACGCTCTTGAACCCACTCCCTTCTATTTCTGCCATGAATAACCTTTAAAGCCCGAAAAATCGCTGCCATAGAAGAGGAAGAAGTTTGTCTGTCACCGGTGCTGGTTGGCTAACTCCAAACACGAAACCGATTCTGTAGAAGAATCCTAGTCTCCATGAAGGCGCCATAATTCTCAGATAATGACACAGTCAAAGCACAAAATACATGGCAACAAGTTCATTATCTTTTATTTCAAATTATCCTCAACGTGTATGTAATAGAATGAAAAATTAAAATACAATTATATTTAAACAATTATTTGTATTACTTTTTTATTAATTTATTCAAAAAATAATTAAACTTTAAACTAATTGGTATAAAATATTACAGATATAAAACTAAGAGAAATTTTTATCTGTATAAGAATGAGCCTAATAAATAATTATTCTATTTAATATATAATTAAGAGTATTTCTTTCTTTGCCAAATGGCATAATCTTCTCATACTCATTTAAGAGGTTGCGGGTTCGAGTCTTCATATCTTTGGTAAAAAAAAAAGAGTATATACCCATTTTGGTCCTCAAAGAATTTCAGACTGGACACTTTAGTCCCCAACTAAAATTAATTACTCGATTGATCCCTAACAATTAATTCCGTCGGTCACTTAGGTCCTTTACTCCGTTAACTCTAACGGGGGACAAAATGGTCCCTGACAACTCTAACAATGGACAAAATGATCACTGACCCCTTTATTCGAAAACGACACTGTTTTTCCCCAATTTTTATCATATCTCGCATAACTCTAACATTCATACTCTCCTTCTTCACCTTTCACAGTCTTCTTTTTCATCTTTTCCTTCCTCCTCTTTAGCTCCAAGATTAAGCCATGGTGTAATTGTCACACGTGTCGCACCTACCTCAACATGTCATGGACCACACACTTCCTAAATCTTTGTAACTGGTACATCCACCTCCTCTGCACTACACCCACCAAAAGCATCTACTTCCACGTTTTCGATAACATCACCTCCAACCCCGACACGTTCACGACATCCTCAAGACCAAGTTCCACAAATACTCCAAGGGCACGCCTTTCTCCACTCTCCGGCAAGCAATATAGATTGTTGGACATTAGAACATCATAAGAAGATTCCCCTTCGACATCATATGCAAATTCTCATTTGAAATAGACACCGAGTGTTTCATTCCTTCTTTTCCAGAGTCCAAGTTGGCAGACAGCTTCGACCTCGCATCCAAACTATCAGTACAACGAGCAACGTCGCCGTTACTGCTCATATGGAAACTGAAGCGATTACTGAACATTGGTTCGGAGAAGAAGCTGAAGGAAGCGATCGGAGTAGTGGATAATGTGGTCATGGAGATGATAGGGCAGAGGAGGAGGGAGATGGCAACGACGACGACAAGTCTTAACAAATCAGACTTGCTGTCTAGATTCATGCAATCTATCGAAGACGATAACTAGTTGAGAGACATAGGCATTAATTTCCTGAGTATGAATTGGTTAAGAACAAGTTGAGGATTTTTTTTCTTGTGAACATTAAATTTATAGAGCATGCATTGTGTAGTTTGAAGTTACAGTGTTAGACTGCTAGTGTTATACGAGATATGATGAAAATTGAGAGAGAACAGTGTCGTTTCCGAACAGAAGAGATCTGGGACCATTTTGTCCCCTGTTAGAGTTGTCAGGGACTATTTTGTCCTCCGTTAGAGTTAACGGAGTAAAGGATCTAAGTGACTGACGGAATCAATTGTTAGGGACCAATCGAGTAATTAATTTTAGTTGGGGACTAAAGTGTCCAGTCTGAAATTCTTTGAGGACCAAAATGGGTATATACTAAAAAAAAAGAGTATTTCTTTCTTTGCCAACGAGCTATAATTCAAATGGCATACTCTTTTCATATTCACCTAAAAGATCGTGAATTTGAATCTTCCTATTTTTGATTAAAAAAATGAGTACTTCTTTCTTTTATTAACTTATATAATATTTATTGAATAGTTACGTAAAATTTTTTTTGTCATAGTATTTGATCCAGAAAAAAGAAAATGTTATTTTAAGAAAAACTAATAATATATTTTTAATAATATTTTTAATACAAAATAATAAATTTTAAATATAGTAAAGTAACATATTTCAATAAAAAAATTGTTAATAAAAAAATTATATAAATATTTTTTATATAAATTTTTGTTTCGCACAAAATAAAATTATTATATGTTTATTTGCTTCTTACGTTGTATATATATTTTTTAAATTAAATTTATATAATACAAAATCTTTTATCATTCACTTCATATTTAATATTATAATTTTGTTTCACACAAAATAAAATTATATATATATATTTATTAATTAAATTTATATAACACAAAATTTTTTATTATTGTATTTATATTTAATATTATAATTTTATTTTATACAAAACAAAATTTATTTAAATTTTAATATTATATACATAATATATATTTAATATTATTTTTTTTAAGATTCTAATATATCTTTTTTCTGAATTTAGTACATGGATTTTTAACTTATTTTTTATGTATTATTTATTTTAATTCTAAAATCCAGTAATTTTTTTATTGTACAGATATGTTACTTTTAATATTTATATACTATTTTTTTGTTTTGAACTTTAACTCAATATCTGAAACTTATAAAAAAATCTAAAATTTATAAAAAAAATGGTTAACCTAATTAACAGGTTACCTTTTTAAATCCAGACTATTCAAATAAAATATAATAAATAAAAAATTTAAATTTAACGAATTAATAAAGTGTGCAACACTCCATACTTAACAAAGTGAGCCATTTTAAATTTAAATTGTGAACTTACAAATGTGTTAAACTTGGTTAAATCGCGTCTCTCTCCCAAAAGAACATTATACTTTGGGCCATTGCTACTGCGTATAAGAAAAAATTTTCTACACATGTGAAAGGCGGATTTTTTTATTTAAATAAATTAAATATATTTAATAATTATTAAAATAAATAATTTTAAAAATTATTATAAAATTACGTCAGTTTTTCATGTTTTGTTTATACTGTAAACGAGATAATTTTATACGTATTTTGTTTACAGTGTATTAAATTATCTTTAAATATAAAAAATAAAAAATATTAATAATTTAAATTAGTTCAAACTCTTAAAAATAGAACATTTCAAATAATAAAAAACATGGACGGTTTTATATAATAAATTTTAAAAATAGAACACTATTGACACGATTAAAATATGATTATTAATAAATATAGTGTGCTAACTCGTACAAATTAAAAGACAAAAAATATGAAGTTGATACACGAACAAAACAAAATTTCTCCTAACAATTAATAAATGAGAGATGAGAGACTCGTATATTTTCGTAATAAATTTTAAAATTATTTATTTCAATAATTATTGAATATATTTAATTTATTTAAATAAAAAATCATGTGAAAGGCATGTGTCTAACACTAGAGCATGGTTTGGTGCTATGTATGAAAACTGATGGAGGGATGTTCTGCATTATTGGGATCTACTAAAGCTTAGGATACTAGTTTCATAGGTCCCATTTGTAAATGTATTTAATGTTAACCCACCTGCTCATGTAAATTAATTAGTAAACAAATTAATTATTATTTTTTATTTCTTTTATATATTGTTCTGCAGGTAAACATTTACTGTATATTTTTTTTTAATTAAAAATAAGATTTAAACCTAAAATTTTTAGGTGAAGATAGAAAGATTATGATTAAAAAAAAATTTTGGTGTAATCAATTAGTCATTGCACTACTAGAATATACATCCTAACAATAATCTTTTTAATTTATATATGTAATTATTTAATTTTAAGTGTATATTTTAAAAAAAATTAATTACTTTATTAGTTTTTATTATTTTTATTAAATCTCAATTAAATTTTTGTAGCTTAAAAGTTTGTAATTAAATTTTTATGTTAAATAAAAAATTTGAATTAAATTATTTTAATTATTTTTGTTAAAAATATAATTTTATTTTTAAAATATTCATTTTTTTCTAGTATAAATAATAGAATATTCTAAAAGCAAATATTTTGAATGATTGTATTTTTTATGAAAAATAATAATTACTAAAGATTTAATTATAATTTTTTATATAATATAAGAATCTAATTATAAATTCTTAAATTATAAGAATTAATTAAAGAATTAGTGAAATTATAAAGATTAATAAAGCGGTCAAGCTTTTCTTTAATTTTGAATATTTAATATTATAAAAATATACGTGCACACAAAAAATTAATTACTAAATCAATTTTTTTTCTTAAAGACAGTAGGTTATTTTATTTCAAATGAAAGAAAATATTTTGTCCAAAATTCAGGACTACACAAAAGAAAGTGGGATTCTCCCATCCTTCGCTTAAATATTAGCGAGACACAGTAAAAAAATGAAACTAAGAAAAAAGTAAAGTTAGAATTAAGTTGGGATTTTAGTGGGTAAGTTTACAAGTTCTTGATTTTGTTTGGTAGCAATTGTCAGAAGTTTTTCAAAATTCATAGATTGACGTTCGAACACCCTCCTACACCTTTCTTTCCATATATGCCAGGTAATAATCAAAGCAAAACGGACTGAGTTCTTACTCACAGATCGGTAATTCGGGGTAACATTTGGAGTCTCCACCAATCGAAAAAGGAGATGTAATTCGGATTTGGTCAAGTGCGCTATTGGACTCTTACTCCAAGTTTTTGAAGTATCGGGACAGTTGAAGATGCAATGTAATAAGGATTCTGGTTCAGCATTGCAAATGGGACAAGTTGGTGAAGTACTTGGGAATCGCTTATTTATGAGCTCCATGATAGAGAGTTTTTCATGGAAGGACTTCCACCCGAATACCTCAATCTTGTGTGGGGTTGCTAGACTCCAAAGGAAATTCCAGATTTTTGGTTATTGCATGATATTTAGACAAAATTCTAGAGAAACATGGTGCAAAAGGTAAGCAACTCTATATCCCGAAGCTACATCATATATCTTGGATCTATTGAGTGTCCATTGAATTCCATCCTCCCCTTCTCCTGATACTGTAGATAGAATTTTCTAGGCAACATCTTGAGAGAATATTGAATTAATTAGGAATTGATTCCATTGCTTATGTGCAGAGAACAGATCACGAACTAAGAAGATTGAATGTCCAGTTTGGGACTCACTTGTAAGAGTTGGTACTGAGAATGGATACGGAGGTGGGAACTATGGATCTCTAAAGATTCAGATTGCTGTTCCAGAACCAACTCTCCAGTTTAACCCCTTTTCAACGACACTTCTACCTGCAAGGATACTCCTCCATCCCCAAGAAGGTAACGATCCCAACTCTACATATATAATAGAATTATATCTGAAATATTTTTCTTTTAAGATTTTAGATAATAAAGAATCAGGATTAATGGCAATTCTCCAACATTGTTTACCTAAGAGAGCTAAATTTTATGCACGTAGGTCTTTAAAGCCAAGCCCTCCTTTTTTCTTAGCCCTTGTCATTGTATCCCAACTAATCCAAACTATACGACGTTCCACAACTTGTTGATCCCACCAAAATTGATTAAGAATGTAATGGATTTCCTTGATTAGATTATCTGGAAGTTTGAAACAAGACAGGGTATATATCAGGATTGCTTCTCCTACTGTCCTTAGTAATACTTGTTTTCCTCCATTAGATAAAAGACATCGTTTTTAGTCTTGGATTTTTTTATAATTATTTTTTTGACAACAGAAAAGGTGGCCTTTATCGATTTATTTACTAAAGAAGGCAGTCCCAAATACTTGTCTTGAGCTCTAACGTGTAAAATATTTATGGTAATAGCAAGTGATGTGCGTATATCATGAGGAGGGTTATTGCTAAAGAAGATTGCAAATTTATTAAGGTTAACTTTTTTGCTACTGAAGCTTTCAAAGTCCCCTAATAAATCTAAGATCCTCCCATAATTGTCTTCTAATGTCTTACAGAATAATATAGAATCATCTGCAAAAAGTAAATGATAACTTTTGGACATCTACTTGTAATCTGAATCCCTTCAATGTGTCAATTTTGCTTTGCTTTGTGTAGAAAGAATGAGAGGCATTCTGTACAAAATAGAAAAAAAAAAGGAGATAGAGGGTCACCCTGACGGATGCCTCTATTTGTTTTAAAAAAATCGTATGGTTGGCCTTCTACAACCACAGAGTAAGAAACCATCGTTACCAATTCATGAATCCTACCTATCCACGTAGAATCAAATTCCATCAGCTTCATGATAAACCACAAAAATTGCCACTCAACCCTATCATATACTTTACTCATCAAGTTTAAGGCCATCTCATACTCTAAATCTCTCTTTTTCTGCTTGAGGTAGTGCATACATTCATGTACTATCAGGATATTATCTGAAATGAGTCTCTCCTTTAGGAATGCGCTCTGATTAGGGATAATAAATTTATTCATACACCCTTGTAATCTATGAACTAGTATCTTAGAGATGATTTTGTAGAATACAGAGGATAAACTAATGGGTCGTACCCAAGACATGTCACAAGCATCAGGAATCTTAGGAATGAGGCAGATATTAGTGTGGTTGAAACTCTTTAAAATGCGCCCTCCTCAAAAGAAACTTCTAACTGCCTTGAATACATCCTCGCCCAATGTATCCCAGTAAAATTGGAAGAATTTAGCTGTTATCCCATCTTCCTCTGGAGCACTCTGTGGGTGTATACTAAAGGTAGCTTTCTTTACTTTCTCAAAAGAGACTGGACATTGTAGCCTATAGTTCATGCTAACTGTAACCTTAGGCTCAAAGTTTAAGAAAAAAGGCTCATTCAGTTCAGCCATACGAATGCTGTCTTTCACCCTTTTATCACAATCCAGTCCGACTTTGATCTTGAGAATTCGATATTCTCTTGCACAAACAGAAAAAAAATTAATGTCTATCATCTCTCTAATTTTTTACCCAAATCTTTTTCCAATCTGAATAGTTTTGAACTGCTCAAACAGATCCTAGAATTGGATCTAGATTGAAAAATAAGTAATGCTTGGTCCTGTTCATCCGATTCAACCTATCTTCTCACATGCAAGATATAATCCTTAAAGAGTCAAGGAGATCCTTTTTTAATTATGAGAACATCAAGATCATTCTCAAAGAAGAATTGGAATTGATTAGGACCTCTCTCAATCAATCGGAATTGCTCCGGTTTACCCAATATCGCCCTTAGGGCATTGTCAATTATGCCCATCAAAAACACCTTATCTGCAAAGAATCTCCTCGAGAGACTCTTAACACAAGCCTCCAACTCCTGAGAATAATCTTCCGTCTCTAATACCACAATATCCTCTTCATCTTCCTCACTACTTAGATCAATTTTAGAGTTTCTCCATTCACCGAAATTCATATTAGATTGAGAGTACTAATTGAAAAGAAGTTGATTATAAGGTAACGAAAATTAGGAGTACAAATTGTTGTGATCAAAGAAGAAGTTAGAAATAGAAAAGTAAAAAAGAGGTGAAAAGAGGTGAAAAGATCAAAACTCTAAACAGAACACTAATAAAACCTAGCAGAATATTGATAAAACCCTAATAGAACACTAAAAAAAATACATTACTAAATCAATTATTTAAAGAGAGAGAGAGAGAGGGGTTAACTCATACATGTATAAATAAAATATAATTATCAAATTTGATTCGAATCGGTTAGTTGAACTGAAAATTTGGTCTCGAAAATCTTTAAATTAAGTTGGGTCATCAATTGAATTGATTAAATAATTAATTTGGTCAAATTCAGTAAAAAAAACTAGTCAGACTTATTCAAAATAGTCCAAGTCTAGTTAAAAGTTAAACTAAGACTTATCATCAGACAAAGTTTATTATTTGCTATATATATATATATATTACTTAAATGAAATGAAATGAAATTATATTTATAAATTAAAAGAATAAAATACTTAAAAAATAGTTAATTTAATTTATAAATAAAAATATAAAATAATAGTCAATTTAATATAAAAATAAGACTAAAAACCTCATTATAAAAATAAAAAAATAAAATTTTTATATAATTATTTAATTATAATAGAATCAATCAATTTAATCTATAATTTACTAATTAAAATCAGTACTTCAATGATCCAATAATTTAATTAAATATTTTAAATTATTTAACGATTATTTAAATGGCCATATTTTAAACAATAAATCGATTTTTTATTGAAACATATATTTATCAGTATGTTTGTATCAATTAATGGACCATGTTAGTCAAGCATGTATTTATGTTGAGTTTCGATTTATTGTTAAAAAATATGTTTTATTTGTCTAAAGGGATTTTCTATATAAAAAATAATTTTATGTTTTAATAAATATAAACACTTTTTCTAATAGATAATTTGTTTAACAAAATATTCTATGAATAAAAAGAATTAGCTACCATATATATATATATATATAAAATAATTAAATTTATTTACAAACAGTATAATCAATTTTTCCCTATAAATTTTAGATATATATTTCTATAGTAAAATAATTATTTTATCAATTTTTCTATAAATTTCTTAACAACATTTGTTGTGTAGATGCTTAACTTCTCCAGTTTTGTTTTTATGTGTTCGAAAATTTTTTTTTTATTCATTTAAATACAATAAATCCTCAAATGGTGGTGGTTTAGGAATTTTGAGCATTAAACCAATCCTTGAGGCTTGAGCATAAAGTAGGGAATAGATTTGTTTAGAGAAGTTGGGAGAGAGAAGATTCATCAAACATGATCCTACTTGGCACCAACTGGTTGGATATCAAAATGTGGTAAAAATAGTTTTCCAATAAACCACGCACTCCAAATAATAAATAAGTTACAAATCCATTATTCAACGCAACTTCTTCTGACCTTTCCAACCTACGTGGTTCCTCTTCCTAACTCAAACTACCAAACAGAACAACAGAACAGAACAGAACAAGCCAAAGAACCTTCCCTTTTTGTTCTTCTCTCTTCGCTCTTCTTTGAATGGGAATCAAAAGAGGAGCAGAAGAAGGTAAAGCCATGGTGGTTGATGATGTCTTGGACTCCATGCCCCTCTTCGCTAAGGAGCTTCTTGCGGGTGGCACAGCTGGTGGTTTCGCCAAAACCGTCGTTGCCCCACTCGAACGTGTCAAAATCCTCTTCCAGGTTCTACCTTTCAACTCTTTTCATCAATTGGTCTCTTCATATTCTTCCAAAGATTTCACCTTTACTTCATTGCTTCATTTTCTATCCCCCAATTTCGTACTGTTGAATATTTTGATTGATTGGTTTTAATCCCTTTTTTCAAGAAATGAAGTCTCTTTATGATACCCTTTACTCTTCAAAGTTAGAAAGATTGCATCTTTATTGTATTTGTTGTTTGCTTCAAAATTGATGGTGAAATGGGTTTCTTCTCTTTACCCCATTTTTTGTAATTTTCTGTTGTCATTCCTTGCAGACTCGAAGAGCTGAGTTTCACAGCTCAGGACTTGTTGGATCAGTCAGCAGAATTGCCAAGACCGAAGGCTTTTTAGGTTTCTACAGGTAGAACTTAGAAGAACCTCAACTCAACTAACACATTGAAACAAGAAAGTAGAGAGAGAATATAATTGAGAAATTTTCTGCAGCTGTCTAATTAATTTAATCATTATTGAATTGCAGAGGAAATGGAGCAAGTGTTGCAAGGATTATACCTTATGCAGCACTTCATTATATGTCCTATGAGGAATACCGCAGATGGATCATGCTTACTTTCCCTGATGTTTCGAAAGGCCCTACCCTTGATCTCATGGCAGGCTCATTATCCGGAGGGACGGCTGTTCTTTTTACGTATCCTCTCGACTTGATTCGGACTAAGTTAGCTTATCAGGTAAAGTTTCTGAATTCTGATCAATATGATTACCGTCTTAGTTATCAAACTTGAGAGTTCTCTATAAACTCCTGAGTTTAGGTAAAGAATTTACATGTTAACTCAAGAATTTGATAACCCTGATTGACATATGTTATCTGTGACTGCAGGTTGTTAGTCCAGAAAAGTTGAATGTTTCAGGGATGGTTCATAATGAACAAGTTTATAGAGGGATCCAAGATTGCTTTGCAAAAACTTACAGAGAAGGTGGCATTAGAGGTCTCTATAGGGGAGTAGGTATGCCCTCAAATCTGCTTATATCTGTAGTGCTGTATCTTCATAGTTATGATATTCTCACAACTTGCTCCTGGCAACAGCTCCAACGCTTGTCGGAATATTCCCGTATGCTGGTTTGAAGTTTTACTTCTATGAGGAAATGAAGCGCCATGTCCCTGAGGAGTACAAGAAAAGCATTATGGTGAAACTCACATGTGGATCCATAGCAGGTCTATTGGGGCAGACCTTCACATATCCTCTTGAAGTTGTTAGGAGGCAAATGCAGGTAACTTAAATCATTTGGTCATTGGAAAAGTTTTGTAGATGGATATCAAATAATGCATAGTACAAAGTTGACAACATTCTGGCTAGGTTCAAACTCTGCTGGCATCTGATAATGCAGAACTGAAGGGGATTATGAAATCACTTGTTGTGATTGCTCGAAATCAGGGCTGGAAGCAGCTGTTCTCAGGGCTCAGCATCAATTACATAAAGGTGGGATGGGAAAACTAATTGCATAGTTGAGCAACTAAAACTTTACAACATGTTTGGTTTCCATTTTAATTTTAACTATTTCCTTTTTAGGATTTGTGAACAAAAATGCAAAAAGCAATACGCAGTTAGATTCCTTCTAGTTGATGTTTTTTTTTTTTTTGCAATTCAGGTTGTTCCATCAGTGGCAATTGGGTTTACTGTTTATGATACCATGAAATCATACCTGAGAGTTCCATCAAGAGATGATGCTGCAGTTGAAGTGGTAACCAATAAAAGAATCAGCCAACCATCGTCGCAGACACAGTAACAGCAACAGATGATGCTACCTTTCAGATTTTCGCCTGTCTAACTCTTCAATTCATAGGCTTCAAAAAGGTTTCTTGGCCTCATCCTATTCACATTGTTTTAGCACCACATGCCATTCTTTCAAGTTGTACATTGTGAGATGGAGATTATGTTCCATCATAAACAGGATACAGCATGCATTTCTCTGCAGATTGCAAGGGAATGAATGATCCCTTGTGGCAGATCCCATTGTTTTCATGATGTAACGAGAAGACAATATGTTGTTGAGGTAGGACACAAACTATGTACATACAAATAAAAGATAATTTGCACTTTTTGAATGTGCAAGCACAGAGGATTATATAGATATGTTGATGTAACAAAGCCAGATTCGTATTACCTTTGACCACCTGTTGGCGCCAGATTTCTACTTCTACTACTTTTCAACTTTTGTTGGCTATTTTGTACTATATAAGATTATAAGTAGCTAATTCCAATAAGCTAATCTTACAATTACAATCCAATGAAATCTGCACGCTGATACCAAAGCATTAGACTGATGATTCTGCATCACATTGAAAAGATCAGAAGTACAAGTGAGCTTGTCTTTTTTTTTTTTTTTTTTTTTTCTCTGGTCTAAAGTCTGAACGTTGATGACTCTAAATAGTAAATAGAAGGCTACGTTTGGTTCTAAGAACAGGATAAAACAAGATACTGAGAACAAGACACAAAAATTAGTGTTTTTGTGCTCGTGGGAACTTATATTATATGCAGCCAACATGTACAACGGAGAAGCTACATAGATCAATCTTTAGATGAAACAAAAAGATTTTAATATTTTATCTGTTTGATAATGGATTTGAAACCCTACACATTTTGGTAGAAACAATCTAGTAAGACAGCACCAGAGTATCTACACTTGAGTAGTAACTCTACCAATAATCTCCGCATGAGCATTTTCCATCTCTAAAATGATGGAATCGCTTGTTATCCCTGACAATAAGCTCCCGTCCGACGATCTTCGACATGATTTTGATTGCATTGTGGCAGTCACCACAAATACGCAGATTCTTTATTATCCGAAGTGTAGTTCTCGGGGGAGTGCTGATTAGACCATAAGCAATGGCCAATCGCTCGCTATGATATTGCAAGGCCTTCTCTTTTTCTTCCTCATTAATGTCATGGAGAACATATCTTGTATCAGGCACATAACCTGCTTCCCTCATCTGGCCACTCAAACCCTTCAATTTCTCATCAGCCTCTTTATACGGAACGGCACACCGATACTCGGCCACTCTATTCTTCTCCTCTAGCATGTTAATTGCAGACTGTTTCTTCCTTGGAGGTGTTGGAAGCTTATCAGCAATGGCCTTTGAAGGATTGAGACACGCCAACAACTCCTCCGCACGATCCTCAAGATCCATATCTCCATGAATCCTAGCAAAATTTCGGAGAGCCTCCCAAATGTCATCTTCAGGCTGAAATGGCTTACTCTCAATGAACTCCTCAGCTTCATTCAACTGACCGGCATTACCCAGAATGTTAATGATCTCCATGTAATGCTCCATGGTGGGAACAATTCCATACTCCTTCATTGATTCAAAGTGCAATAATCCTTCCTCTACAGCTTCTTCCCTTGCACACGCAGCCAAAACCAATGCAAAAGTTTCACTCTCAGGCCGTATCCCTGCCTCCTTCATCTCCTGAAAAACCAACAAAGCATCATCACCAGCTCCATTTTCAGTGTATCCAATGATCATCAAGTGCCAAGAACTCATGTTTCTCTCTGGCATTCGATCAAACACCTTGCGTGCAATATTCATGTTACCACATTTCCCATACATTCCAATCAACCTATTGTTCAATTCAACCTCCCCTCGAAACCTCGATCTTCTCAAGAACTCATGAACCCTTTTCCCATACTCAAGCGACCTCGTACCCTCGCACAAATTCAACATGGCGAGAAAAACACCATAATCAGCAACAGAACCTTGACCCATGAGTTCCAAAGCTTCAGCAAGCTTACCCTCTTCGCACAACTCAATCAAATTAACGTTCAGGGTGGTTGCATCAAACAGCGCGTTTTGGCGGTTCTGGTCGACCCTATTATGAGTATTATCAAGTTTGGGTTTTGGTTCTCTGGGAAGATTCTCCTTCAGTGAAGTTTGGGTCTTTTGAGCGAAACGACCAGTGGGGGTGGCGTTTTTAAGGCGGGGTTGGACCTTGTTGGTGTTGGTGGTGGGGTTCTTGGAATCGGGAACGGCGTAGGAGCATAGAGGAGTGGAAGGGAGAGAGCAATTGGAGGGCTTCGGAGGAGAGAAGTGTGGGAATTTGGAATGGGATGAGATGACGGTGTTTAATTTGCGGGGAACGGGTGCCAGTGACGCCATTGATGAGTGGAGTTTGAGCTCCATGGAGTTCTGATTTTGGAGGCTGTATGGAACAATTGCAGAAGAATAATATCGGATATCGAAATCAAACGGATAGGCTACTTTTAGAGTTAACACTCATATCTCCTTCAATTTACACTCTTGCTTGTCTCCAAATTTTGATTTATTCAACGAGAATCTGTGGAGACTGTAATCCTGCGTATTTTTGGTTATTATTTAGCTAATATAATATTAAATTATTTTTAATAAATAAATTTTAAGTTTAATTATTTTATTATTTTTATAATTTTATTAAATTTTTAATTATTTTCATATTTTTTAATTTAATTTTTATAGTTTTTAATTTTATAATTAAATCATTTTTATGTCAAAAATATTAAAATTAACAGAATATTTTTTCTAAAATACATGTGGTCAAAGATTTAGTTAAGTTTTTAATTATGAATATTTTTAATTTGTAAAAAAATATTCAATTAATTCTAATATTTTTTACACTAAAAAGAACCTAATAATAAAATTAAAAGTTGTATAAGAATCTAATTAAAAAAAAATTATAGAGATCTAATAAAAAATTTGATAAAACTAAAGACCAACAGAATAAATCTAAATTTTACTAATTCATATATGCAAACTCTAAAAAGTGTAGATATTCACATAATTAGAAATGAAGAAGGTAGATGGGTGGTAGGATTTTCCCACAATATAGGTTGTTGTTCAGCATTTAAGGCAGAATTCTGGGACATTGTTCAAGGCTTGAAGTTAGCTTGGTTTTTGGAGATGAAACAAGTTCTCACAACCAGTGATTTATTCAATCAATAGGAGCAAGTGTAATGTGCAACACCCAAACTTTTTTGTTAGGAAAATTTATGAGTTAAAAAGACAAAATTGTAGAGTTCTTTTTGTATAGATATATAGATGTGTAATTTGGCTTAAAATAACGTAAATTTAGAAATAAATTTTTTATTTTAGAATGGTGGATACTACAATAAAGATGGTAAAAATATTTTCTCATGAAGATGCTTTGGTTAAAAGTGTGGTTTATTTATTTAGCCACACTTTAAACAAAAATAACATTTTTATAAATATCAAAATCTAACCATACAATCCATCATCCAAGGATCAAAAAGCAATATATTCATACGAAGACAATTATAAAATCTTCATTGTAGTATCCACCTTTTAGAATAACTCTCTTTTATAGTGAGTCAAAAATCCTCTGTGAGAATGCTAGAGAGGTTATCTTATCCCATTTAATTTGTACTTAATTTTTTTTTTTTAGACTTAGACTCGTTTTAATACTAAAAGTTTTATATTTATTTCAATAAAAAAAGCCGTCTCAATATTTTCGTCTAAGGTTTTTTTTTTTTTTTTTTTTCATATAATTGGCTCTTTGCTTTATCTAGGACATGTAATTAACACATGATAAATTTGGTATTGTGATATCTGATAGAGACTATGTGAACTGTGAATACATTGTAAGTTTGTAACTAATGAGATTCTAGGTCTGATTAAAAAAGAAAAAACATAAAATGGATATAAACATAATTATTTCTTGCTTTAAATAAAATCATTGTTATTATATGAAATATCATATATTTTATATATTCTTATATTACTATTTTAGATTTAAAAAAGAATAATTTGATGGACAAGCATCTTGTGTTAACGCAGAGTTTAAGAAGGAGTTATACTCAAAAGATGTAATGTACACGACTTAAATCCATAATCTTAAAGTCACACGGAGAAAACTCAAAACTCCCTTCCGTATTACTATTTTGATTTCGAAAAAGATAAATATATCAATAATTTAGATTTCTAAAAAGCTTATTCAGCAACAATAAATTTTACAAATACAATATAACCTGTATCTATCATGGACTAATTAAAAGAGAGTTTTGTGATATTAACATTAGCTGAATGCACATTCCTTCTTATTACTCTACTTAACTACTGAGTTTGAAAATTTCTAATTCTCTAACAGCGAAGAATTTTCTAAAACAACAACAGATTTAACATTGAATTTATAAAACAATGTAAAACACCAAATACAATTCATATTACAACAACATGAAACATTAAATACATTATTTTCCTCTATATTTTGTCAACCAACAGAATTAGGACTTGATGTCCTCACATTTTCTTGTGTTGACTCACTTTCCTTTTGGACATTAAACATAATCTAACAAGTTACCTTATACAACAACAGAACAAATCACCAAATCCTTAAATCATCTTCTGCTTGGCACAAATTTTCTTTCCTTTATGCTCTTGGCACCTTTTCCTTCCTTTAACCGGTACTCTCCTACAAGGTGAACCATCATACAATATGATTCCACATATATTGGTTTCACTACTACTCTCTTCAACTGGTTTTTTTGGAATGCCTTGTACATCATCATTGCTAACATTTTGGTCCATAAACTTATTGATTTCTGAAACCAAATTGCTCTTTGATTTTGGGGATACAAATGCTTTGGCAGGGGACACATTATTAATTCTCATTCCTTTGTGTTGAGGACACCTCTTTCTTCTTTCAGCTGGTGTATTTATACAGACAGAACCATCACCTAAAGCCACCCCACAAATTATAGCATCCTGCTGATTGGCAATGACGATATTTTTGACTTTCCTAGGCCTTGATTTGTTGAATTTGAACACCCTAGATAGGAAACTGTAGATGCCATCACTGTCTTCTTCTTCTTCATCTACTTTGATTCGGATACCGACTTGTTTTCGAGTGAAAGGTAGGAGCTCCCTGGCCATATTTGAGATTGTTCTTGTGCTGGAAGAAATCTTGTTTATCTTTTGAAGAATATCGTTCGGCCGCCGGCAACCATTACTGCTTATATTCCATGCATAATCAAATGTTTTGAGCAGCTGAGACTCTATTTTCTTGGCCTCTTCTTTATTGTTCATCTGTTCATCAAAACAGTAATAATCATTGTAGTTAAAAAGATTGCATTATTCAAATGTTAAAATGCTCTGTTAATCTTATAATTTCACCAAATTTATAACTAAGTCCTCATAGTTAAAAGCTTTCAAATAAATTCTTACATCGTTTTGAATTTTGTTTATAACTAAGTCCTCATAGTTAAAAGCTTTCAAATAAATTCTTATATCGTTTTGAATTTTGTAATTAAGTCTTTATTACGCCAAAAACGTTAGAGTTAATAGAATATTTTGAAGATGAGAGGACATTTAAGTATAGGGATTTAGCTCTTAAGTATGAGTATTTTTAATTTGAAAAAAAAAATATTCTATTAATTTTAACGTCTTTTGCATCATAAGAATCTAATTATAAAATTTAAAATGGTGTAGGGACTAAGAGAACCATTTAACCTTATTCAAACTTCTGTGTTGAATTTCTCATACGTGTTTTCATATTAATTGTAGATTTGTATCCCAATATTTGATAACTAAGAATTTTCATCTGAGACACTTGTGACTATGAATGTTCATGCTGATTAAACTATGAGATTGAGAACTATTGACCCTAAAATAATAATAAAAAAAAAAGAAACAAAGAAAGAGTCTTCCTTTTAGACATATTATCAAGCAACACATCGACATAGAACCAAAGACTTTAAGAATAGGAGAACCTAAGGATTGAAAAAGTTGAAATGAAATGTGTAAGAAAAGACTTACAGCAACCCATCTATAAACAATAGGGTATCCCTGTGAAAAAATCTCTTGAAACAATGGCCTCTTCTTTTGGAGAGAATCATAAATTGAGTATTCAAGAGAAGTTTTGGTGTGCAAATGAGATCCATCTCTGCCATAGCATTGCAACCTATCCCTTACATTATCAGTTTCTCCAAGGTAAGTCACAACTACACACTCAGGGGCAAGTTTGTAAATTTGCCTCCCCAAATCACTCCTTGATGACACAGCTATTCCAAGCTCATATACACCTGGACAAGCTTTTTCTGGCAGGTTATGGATCCTGTATCTTGCACATCCTTCTTTTCCCTTTGAATGATCTTCCCAATCGGAAGCACCAATTAAAATCTGCAACAATTCAGCAACAAAATTGATCAAATTCCTTTGAAGTAAGCAATTTTGTGTTTTGTAAATATGTAATATTATTGTATGAAGAACCTTCCATTTGGAGAAGATAGAATCATGTTTGGTGTGGCTGCATTCCTCCCTCTTGAGCCTTTTGAAGATGAAGGAGGAATGATGGTGATCCTGATTTGGCACTGCTACCATTTATTGAGCTGCGCCGTCATTCACTTCACTGCACTGATTTGTTTTTGATTTTGATGAGATATCATATGACCGTTGCTAACTAGTTAGTGCACATTTATATATATTTTATTTTATATTATTATATATGTTGTGTTTGTTATATCACCGAAATGCCCCTTCTTGGCACTCTACATTTGTTTGTATTAAATTACTGATATTCCCTCTTCATTCAACCTTTCAAGAGATACTGTTATTAAGCAAATGTTTAATGACTAAAAAAAAAATATTAGCAAAAAAATTTTAAAATTTATTCTTTGGTGTGGGACTAACTTCATGCAGTTAGCAATCTCCCCCACTTTCTAGTTTTGGGAAGGAATCAAACGAGAGAATATTAAATGAGAAGACATCACATCTAACTCAAAACCTTAAGATGTCAAGTTAATTTTAATGGATCTCTCATCTTATAAACTCCCCACTCTTTCTTGTTTTCTTTGATGTGGGACTAATTTCATGCACTCCTCACACTTGAATATTAACAGTACGAAGAACTCATCACTAATAAATGCTTTTCTGCTTCTTTGGTGAATCAAAGTGCGTGCTATAACGAAAACTTTTAGAAAATCAGAAATTTTTAACATCTATAAGCTGATTCATTTGCCTCCTAACTCATGGTTTCGAAAATTTAATTATTGTAGAAATGTATTAAAAAAAGAAGAGCTAGCGAAATTTAGTTGTGTATTCCAAACAGAAGATGACAATTGGATTCACCATAGGTCTAGTAAGCTATCAGGAGTTACTGTCCTAAATTTGAGTGATTTGATCGGTACATCCCTGACAAACATGAAAGAAAATTTGACGATACAAGATTTTTGAACTCAACCTGTTAGGTACCAGACAAATGACACAACAAAATATAGAAATGAAAAATTAGAAATTTGTATAAAATATGAAAACAATTGAATAACTTTCTTTGAGAATTACAACTTCTCTCTATCACAAGGAGACTACAAAACACTCTCTCTTGACAAAAGGAGAACACACTTCTCTCTATATATATAGAAGAAAACTACTCAAAGAAATATTATGTTATTCTCTTTGGATGACTTGATTTAAATGAATTAAAGAAAAACTCAATTTATAGGTGAGTCTCTTCGATATGAACCATCCGTCAATTAGAGGTATATAATTCTTCTCTTTTTTTAACCACTAAAATTCTAAGGTTATAAACTAAGATTGTTTATTACCTCTCATTTTATTTAGTTATTATTTATTTATATATTTTCTAAAATTAGCTTTACTAATTTTCACAATCTCCCACTTAAAGCTAATTTTGATAAATTTTCAAAATTCATGTTGCTCATGTATTCCATAGGCCGTATGAGGATCTACACCATTCAAACTTTTCTGTGTTGATTGGTTTTGTCATGGCATCTGCTAGGTTATCTTTAGTGTGAATCTTCTGCATATCAACACTTCCTTCTTCTACTACTTCCCGAACAAAGTGATATTGTACTCCAATGTGTTTTGTTCTTGAATGAAAGGCAGGATTCCTTGCAATGTGCAAGGCACTCTGACTATCACAATACACAGAAATCTTCTGTTGTTTGTGCCCGAGTTCTTCTATCAACCTTTGGATCCAAATAGCTTCCTTGCATGCTTGTGTAGCTGCCATATATTCAACTTCTGTAGTAGATAAAGCTACAACAGTCTGTAATTTAGATAGCCAGCTCACAGCTCCTCCTGCAAGTGTAAACACATAGCCTGTAGTAGATTTTCGTTTATCAAGATCACCTGCAAAGTCTGAGTCGACATATCCATTGACAATGAATTCTGATCCTCCAAAACATAATGCAACATTTGAGGTTCCTTTGATGTATCTCAAGATCCTCTTAACAACATTCCAATGCTCTTTACCCGGATCTGCCATAAATCGACTTACCACCGCAACTGCTTGAGCAATATCTGGCCTTGTACAGATCATGGCATACATAAGGCTTCCCACCGCTGATGCATACGGTACTCGAGACATTTTCATCCTCTCTGCTTCACTACTAGGGCACATACTTGAGGATAATTTGAAATTCATAGGAAGTGGGGTTGAAATTGGCTTACATTCTTGCATATTAAAGCGTTGCAAGATTTTCTTCAAATAATTCTTTTGCGATAGCCAAATCTTCCTATCTTTTTTGTCTCGGTGAATTTGCATCCTTAAAATCTTGTTTGCTGGTCCCAAGTCTTTCATATCAAACTCCCTAGCCAACTGTGCCTTCAATTCTTGGATTTGATCTTTGTTGGAACCTACCACCAATATGTCATCCACATACAACAGTAGAATGATGAAATCATTATCACCAGACCTCTTGTAATAAGTACAATGATCTGAACTAAGTCTGTTGTATCCAAGGCTAATAATGAACGAATCAAATCTCTTGTACCAACACCTTGGCGCCTGCTTTAGACCGTACAGAGATTTAGTTAACCTGCAAACCAAGTTTTCTTTTTCTTGTTCTTCAAAACCTTCTGGTTGGAGCATATATATCTTTTCTTCAAGTTCTCCATGAAGAAAAGCAGTCTTTACATCTAATTGCTCTAGATGTAAATCAAATGCAGCACACATAGCCAAAACTACTCTAATAGTAGTTAGTCTCACCACCGGAGAAAATATTTCATTGAAGTCAATACCTTCTTTCTGAGCATATCCCTTGACAACCAATCTTGCACGATATCATTCCACCTGATCATTACTATCTCGTTTGATCTTGTAAACCCATTTGTTACCAATGGCTTTCCGACCTGCTGGAAGTTCAACAAGTTTCCAGGTATGGTTTCTATGTAATGCCTCAATTTTTTTTTGCATTGTTGTCATTCACATAGAAGCGTCTGGAATGCGCATAGCCTCCATAAAAGTTGTTGGCTCTCCATCTTCTGTCAAAAGACAATATGCATCATGGTTTGTTAAAACATAATTTGAGTGCCATGATGGGGTTCTTCTTTGTCGAGTGGATCGACGAACTTCTATGTCATTGGCCTCTGCTTCTTGTTCTTCGTGCTGTGGTTCTACTTCAGAAAGATCATCTTCTCTACATTTTTCATCTATTTGAACAGTGGTTATCTCTTTAACAGTGCTGTCATTTTCTTGTTCCTTTTGCAATTCATCTTCTGCAAATATTACATCTCTACTGACAACTACCTTGCGGGCAGTGGGATCCCACAGGCGATACCCCTTAACTCCGTCAGTATAACCCAAGAATATACATTTTCTAGACTTTGGGTCTAGCTTTGTTCTTTCTTGGGAATTTTACATCACGTACACAGGACAACCAAATATATGTAAAGAAGAATAATTAGGTGGCTTACCTTGCCACATCTCCATTGGTGTCTTTAACCCAATTGCAGTTGATGGTGACCGATTTATCACATAACAGGCGGTTTTAACAGCTTCTGCCCAAAAAGACTTGGCTAAACCTGCAGTTTGCAACATAGCTCGTGCTCTTTCTAGGAGAGTCCTATTCATTCGCTCTGCTACACCATTTTGCTGAGGCGTATATGCAACTGTGAATTGTCGTTGAATACCTGCTTGCTTGCAAAATGTTAGAAAATCACCATCAACATATTCTCCTCCATTATTTGTCCTTAAACACTTGATCTTCTTTCCAGATTCAACTTCTAACTTTGCTTTGAACTCTTTGAACATCACAAACACGTCTGACTTTTTCTTAATCGGGTACACCCATAGCCTCCTAGAGTAATCGTCAATAAATGATACAAGATATTTTGCTCCTCCTAGGGACATCTCCGGCGATTCCCACACATCAGAATGAATCAACTCCAATATGTGCTTGCTCCGAGCAGTTGATCTACCAAATGTCAATCTATGTTATTTGCTTGTAATGCAGTACTTACAAAACGGTAAGTTTACCGATTTGAGCCCGGGAATAAGATTACAATCTACAAGAATCTTCAAGCCTCGTTCTGACATGTGGCCCAGTTTGCAATGCCATATCATCGTCATTTCTTCTTGGCTTGATGAAGCAACTGATTCCTCTGCCTCTTGCAAAGTATCTTCCACAAGCATGTATAGATTTGCTGCAATCTTTTCTGCTTTTATTACCACAAGAGCTCCTTTAACAACTTTCAAGATCCCACCTTCAATATGGGTCTTGCATCCAAGTTCATCCAATTGCCCAATCGACAACAAATTCTTCTTCAAGCCTTTCACGTGTCTTACCCCTTGAAGTGAACGAATAGAACCGTCAAACATTTTTATTTTGACAGTACCCATTCCAACAATTTCTAAGGCATGATCGTTTCCCATAAACACCGATCCTTCCGAGACAGGTTCATATGTACAAAACCAATCACGATGAGGAGTCATGTGCCATGTTGCTCCTGAATCAACAATCCAAACATCAGTGAGCTGCTTGCTGCCTTTAGAACCAATTGTTGTTTCGCCATACAGGATTTCTCCATCAATAGAGGTGCTCGCAACACATCCTTGAGAACTTGATCCTTCTGGAACCTTCTCTATACTCTTCTTATTCCAACAATCTTTCTTGAAGTGCCCTCTCTTACCACAATTGTAGCATTTGACCTGCTTCTTACTTTGTGACTTTGGTTTACTTTGACTCCCACTGGAACCACGCTCCATTGATCTTCCTCTTGTCATCAACAAAACCTCTGCTTGTTTTGAGCTTTCTAATCTATCTTCCTTATTCTTGTGCCTAGATTCTTCTTCAAGAACCGCAGCAGCCATGTCATCAAAAGAAAGATAATCAGTCAAAACATTATTAGTTAAGTTAATGATAAGCTGATCATATGAATCTGGTAGACTTTGAAGTAAGAGCTCTGCACGTTCATTTTCCGCTATGGTATATTCCAACGATGAGAGTTGGGAAAATAGCGTATTTAGATTGTTGATGTGATCCGTTGCCGATGTGGACTCACTCATTCGAAGAGTATAAAGTCTTCTCTTCAAGAATATCTTGTTGTGTAGTGACTTGACTTCATATAATTTGGTGAGAGCATCCCAAATTTTCTTTGTTGTCTTTTTCTCTGCTACACTTGATAAAACCGAGTCAGCTAGTGCCAAGTGTAAGTTTGCAACAGCATTGTTATCCATCTCCTTCCATTTTTCATCTGTAATTCCAGTGGGTCTTTCTTCAATTGCTGTCACGCAATTGTCTTTTCTCATAATAGCTTTTATCTTCAATTTCCATATGGAAAAATTACTCCCACTGAATTTTGGAATTTCATATTTTGCTGCCATTTTTTTTAGACGGTAACTCGCAGCGGAAAAAAAAATATTAATCAGCAACCTTTGGCTCTGATACCACTGTTAGGTACCAGACAAATGACACAGCAAAATATAGAGATGAAAAATTAGAAATTTGTATAAAATATGGAAACAATTGAATAACTTTCTTTGAGAATTACAACTTCTCTCTATCACAAGAAGACTACAAAACACTCTCTCTTGACAAAAGGAGAACACACTTCTCTCTCTATATATAGAAGAAAACTACTCAAAGAAATATTATGTTATTCTCTTTGGATGACTTGATTGAAATGAATTAAAAAAAAACTCAATTTATAGGTGAGTCTCTTCAATATGAACCATCTGTCAATTAGAGGTATATAATTCTTCTCTTTTTTCAACCACTAAAATTCTAAGGTTATAAACTAAGATTGTTTATTACCTCTCATTTTATTTAATTATTATTTATTTATATATTTTCTAAAATTAACTTTACTAATTTTCACACAAACACCGTACAAAATTGAAAGCTGCGTTTTGTGTTGATACAATGAAATGTAAATAGTGTGGACAACTAGTTGGCGAAAATTAAAACACGGGGTAACTCCATTACAAGAGAATGGTTAAAACACCTCTATTGCTCGGATTGCTCATAAATAACATAGCCTAGGACTTCATCCTTATTTCTTGTCTTTGGTTCTTTTGTTATGTTTTTTTTTTTCTTTTTGTCGTTTTTTATTGGGCTATGCTCAACAAAAAAATATTCAATTACATAAATATGTTATAATTAAATAATATTAATGATAAATAATATTTATCATTATACATAAGTGTTTGAAAATATTTAATTAAAATTTTATGGTAAAAAAGTGATATAATTTTATATTAGTTTAATTTTAATTTTATTTGTTGACTATATTGTATTTTATTATTGTCTCAGATAATATAATTTTTTTCATAGGATTTTTTCTTTGATATATATATATATATATATATATATATATATATATATATATATATTCTTGAGTTAAGCTCTACTTTGGTCTCTGAGATTGCCGAGTTGCATTGAATTAGTTCTCGAGATTCCAATTGCACTAAATTAGTCCCTCAGATTCGAAAAAATGCACCACGTTAGTCCTTCCAATTTTTGTCACCGGAGCACTGACGTCGTCAGTGACGTAGCCAGTTCTTGCCACGCTGGACAGAATGAGACGAGGTCGTTTCTAATTTGGCGCTAAACACCTCTTTGAACAACGTCGTTTGTATGTGATGAGAAATAAAACGTTAGGCACCCTTTTTTTGTTTCTACTCTTCGTCTTCTACTTCTCCATCAGTGCAAAGAAGAAAATGTTTCTCTTCCATGAGTGACCCAAAGTAGCAACAGGTGGCTGCAATAGGATTTCTCGATACCATTGGAACACAACTTTCGCTGTGCAGTTGTCAGAAGAGTACGTTTGCCACTACAGGATCTTCTGTGTCGTCACTGAGGTTAGTGATGATGAAATTTTTTTTTTCAAATTTAATGGAATGCTGTGATGTGTGTTGATCATGGTTAAGTGTTTTGTATATTGTCAGTTCACAAGTTTTAAAGCTGATTTTGTGTTAGGATTTTGTTTTGATGTTTTGTGGGACTGTGTTTAGGGGTTTCTTTTTATGCTCTGTTCCAATGGTGGAAGAATCAGCACCCATCGAAGGCAATAAGCCCGCTGCCCTGACTGATAACACTTCACCACCCAACATCACAGAACCAACAAATTCTGATGAAGCTGTCTACGACAAAAAGAGACCAAGAGTTACAGTAAGATATCACTTCAATTCATCTCTACTATAGGAAAAAAGAAGTTTAATTGTGGTTGTTGTGTGATGGTTTTGATTTCAAATTGTTGGGATTTTCAATGGCCAAAGCAATTGAATGTCCCACTTGAGGTTGTTGATCCTTAGATTGCTGATATAATTGAGTTCGAAAAAGCTAGGCAATAGAAGGTAATTTATTTACATACATGTTATTGGTCATGAGACTCTTCATTTATGCAGCTACAATTGTTGTGTGCAATGTGATTGCAGAGACCATGGAACAACAAAATTATTTCTGTTTTAATCGTGGTTCTGTTCAAAATTACCGCATCTAGGGAGAACATTACATACGGATTGGAACTCACTTTTCTTCTTTGTGTTCGTTCACCTCTCAATAATTCAACAAACACAATAATATACAGTGGCTAGCATTTTGGATTTTATTATTGGACTCCTGCTTCTAGTCCAATTAAAAAATTGTTGCCTTTCTTCCTCAAGGTACATTGATATGGCAGAAAGACTATGTCAGAAGCGTGCCCTCGAGGCATTTAGGTTGGATTCAGCTAAATGGGGAGGCAACTGTACAATAACTATATTGGTATACCTTTTATTTGGCTTTGTTGATTGCACATTATTTCATCTTGTTGGTCATTGGCCTGTTGTTCTAATTGTTCTAAGCTTGCAGGTGGACATGATATATTCTTTGTGATTACCCTTTTTTTTTTATTTTTTTTCCCTTTCTTCTTCTACCACTTGAGGCACACGAGTTTTTGTTCAGAATTCAGAAGTAGCATTTAGGTTGAATTCTCTTGTAGACTTTTTGCTGGTTAAATTTCAAAATGAATGCTCATGAACTTTCTTGATATTCAGTAGATTATTTTAAAATATTTAGGTGTCAATTTTTCTCATATGTTATTACCCATAAACTACAGTGAACGTTCAGCCTCTATCTAGGTCTCTTTCAAATTTTCAAGTTTATACTACATTGCTAAAACCTCATGATAGAATCATGGCACTTGATCTTCCTCATGGTGGACATCTTTCTCATAGATACCAGGTATTTTCAATTTCCATCATCCACCATTTCCTGTGATAATGAAATCTATCAAGTTCATGGGTTATTGGTAATTTCTTTTGGCAATTTCTTCGAGGATTAGATAGAAATCACTTTGTAGTTATTCATAAAAATTTAATGCTTTTATTACATATCTATTTATGTATAATTCTTATTAGTTGAGACTTTGTTAGGGTTAGCCTCTATTGTGGACCACCGGAGAACAGGGCGGCAGCCACACCCATACCACTCTGGAACACTCGATGCTCTACTGGTTCCTCTGGAGATCCTTCTGTTTGATCGCAGGAAATTCTGGCTCCCACTTGCACTCATGATCCTAAACCCAAAAAGCTGCACAGTGAGGAAGAAGACGAAGAACCAGAAAAAGTGGGTAGAAGAAGAAGAGGAAGAAGTTAGAGCAGAAATCTTGGTTATAAAAGGGGACCAAGACTAAATTGGAGCTAATCAAATTTATTGCCATGTCATCTAATCGTTGCTGGGTCCAGCGTGGCAAGAACTGGCCACGTCACTGACGGCGTCAGTGCTCCGGTGACGGAAATTGGAAGAAGGACTAACGTGGTGCATTTTTACAAATCTGTGGGACTAATTTAGTGCAATTGGGATCTCGAGAACTAATTCAGTGCAACTCGCCAATCTCAGGACCAAAGTGGAGCTTAACTCATATATTCTTACAATTTTACTTATTTGTGGATATCTAAAATTTTTTTTATTTTTTTGTCCTAACTTTTAGATATTATATTTAGGGCAATTTATCTAAATAAATAAATTGGGTGAAAGCTTTACTCAAATACACAAAACAGAAATTCCTTACGTACATGTGCATTTTCACACTTCTATGTAAACCGTGGGAAGCTACCACAGTTTCTGATTTTAACATAAACCGTGGCAAGCTACCACAGATTATGGTGTTTGTGGTTTGTGTGTAAACCGTGGCAAGCTCCAACGGTTTACGAAGAGAGAAAGCTAAGCATAAACCATGGCAAGCTTCCACGGTTTATGAAGGAGGAATTTTTATCATAAACCATTTATTTTTAGATGTTTGATTGCATCAATGTGGTATCATTTAGACTGCGCATGATAATTGTGACAGAATACATGTATATAATAGAAGCTCAAACCGCTTAAACTATCAAATACATAGCAGATAATATATTAGACAATTCTCAAACCTTTTTAACTATTATTTCCTGTTACTTCATTATTGTGTCATGTCATGCACCCAACAAAACTAATCTAATGTAATCTAATCTTCACTCTCAAATCTCAATACTCACTGCTCAATACACAATAGTAAAACAATTTTGTTAACACATTCATCGTATTTTTTTTAAGTTTTGGATTATAAAATTAAAGTATCAATTATATGTATAAAATATATATTAAAATATAAAATATATATTAAAAATAAATAAAATAATATATATTTATACAAAAATATATAATAATTGATTTTATATATATATATATATATATATATATATATATATATAAATTTTTTTTTGAAAAAATACAATATCAAATTTTTGAAATGTTAGACAATGAGTACAATAATTTTTAAGGAAATTTTTTGGTTTTTTAGGAGAAAAAAAATATTCTTCTTAAATTAACATTAGGTCTAATGAGGTTTCAAGAGTACTTGTCAGAGATCTAATGTTAATTTAAGAAGAATATTTTTTTTCTCCTAAAAAGCCAAAAAATTTCTTTAAAAGTTATTGTACTCATTGTCTAACATTTCAAAAATTTGATATTGTATTTTTTCAAAAAAAAAAACTTTATATATATATATATATATATATATAAAATCAATTATTATATATTTTTGTATAAATATATATTATTTTACTTATTTTTAATATATATTTTATATTTTAATATATATTTTATATATATAATTGATACTTTAATTTTATAATCCAAAACTTAAAAAAAATACGATAAATGTGTTAACAAAATTGTTTTACTATTGTGTATTGAGTAAGTATTGAGATTTGAGAGTGAAGATTAGATTACTTTAGATTAGTTTTGTTGGGTGCATGACATGACACAATAATGAAGTAACAGGAAATGATAGTTAAAAAAGTTTGAGAATTGTCTAATATATTATCTGCTATGTATTTGATAGTTTAAGCGGTTTGAGCTTCTATTATATACATGTATTCTGTCACAATTATCATGCGCAGTCTAAATGATACCACATTGATGCAATCAAACATCTAAAAATAAATGGTTTATGATAAAAATTCCTCCTTCATAAACCGTGGAAGCTTGCCATGGTTTATGCTTAGCTTTCTCTCTTCGTAAACCGTTGGAGCTTGCCACGATTTACACACAAACCACAAACACCATACGGTTTATGTTAAAATCAGAAACCGTGGTAGTTTTCCACGATTTACATAGAAGTGTGAAAATGCACATGTACGTAAAGAATTTCTATTTTGTGTATTTGAGTAAAGTTTTCATCCATTTTATTTATATGGGTAAATTGCCCTTATATTTATTTTTTATTAAATAAAATATTATTATTATCTTTAAAAATGATTTACTATTTTAATTAATTATATTTATTATTTTTACAAATATTTAAATAAATTAAATGTGAATTAATAGAATGTTAGGAGCTAATAATATATTACTAGCTCAACTATATTATTTACATATTAAATTAAGTTACTAAAATTAGCTATTATATATTTATATATGAATATATATGTTGTTTAATTTATTTTTAATATATATTTTAATATATATTATATATTAGTGATTGATTTTAATATATATAATTACTTGATAATTATGAACCTAATACTTTCAGGTTATAAAGGGTATTTATATACAACTTTTAAACAATGTATTTTTATACTTTTATGTCTCGTAATATATATATATATATATATATTTTCGATGACCAACGAGATACAATTTTATCATTTTCTACAAAATATTGAGGTGAATTTGAATCTCATATCTTTTTAATAAAGAAAATAAATTAATAATTTACCATTTAATAAAGTTCAAACAAGAACCTGACTCAAGGGTATATTAGTACTGCCCTAAAATGTTCATCGATGATTACATAAATTCATATAAAGTTATATCAAAATTATTTTTTTTAAACCCAAAAAATAAAGAAAGAAAGAAAGAATGGTGTAAAATTGTAAATTGTAATTTAGTCAAAACAAAATTCAAGTGGTTGATGGTAGTTGCTAGCTTGCAGCATCTACTGAAACTAAATGATGTCGTCGCTGTTCCTTAAACTCACCGCTCTCAGCCGCCGCAGCAGCCGCATCCTCCCAAGTTCAGTGTTCCACCCACGCTTCTTCTCCGGTAAACCATCACTTTACTCTCTCTCTCTCTCTCTCTCTCTCTCCACCAACCTTGACTCTGTTTTCTTCTTCCTTGTTGGGTTCTTATTATGGTTTTCTCTCTCTTTGATTGTGCCACTTCTTTGCTGTGCTGTGTCATGTTTTTGCAGGTTTTGCAGAGGAGGAGCAAAGTGTTAATGTCCACTCTTCCAACACTGCCACAAACCCATGCTTCATTCACCCCACCGCAATTGTTCATCCCAATGCTCTCATCGGCCAGGTACTTCTTCTTCTTCTATTGGGGTTCTAGTATTCTACCAAAGTTTCATCCTTTTCTCCATTATCCTAGTTTATTACATCTAATGTGATTTATTTAAGCTAATTGGAGATATTAGTTAATTAGATACTTAGATTGATGTACTCCTATATATATATATATACTTTACTTGTAAGAAAATACCAGTAGTGAATTCACTATTGTTAGGGAGATTATATCGTTTGAATGAGAATTGTATGATTTGGACCTTAATTTGTGTTCTATTAGACTCTGTCCCTGTTTTTTTGTGGTACTGGTCACTGGTCACCACTTGTTTGTTTAATTGCTTCTGTTAGTCAAACCATAAGATTTGAACGGGATGCGGAGATTATTTGTAGTTTAGAAGAAGTGTATCCGAACATGAATTCATGGTCTGTTTTGTTACCATAAATAAAAGACAGACATAGCTTCTGCCTTCTGTTGTGCAATTCAGAAAGTAAAAAGAATGAAGCATAATGGTATTAAGGTAAAGAGCTTGGTGTTCGTTCTGGACACTTAATATGTACCTGTAGTTTGCATTGTTGTTTACTTTATTATTGTGTTTTGCGGTCTTCATTTGATATCAATGCAAATTTGCTGTGCACTCATATGTTCACTTCTTAAGTTTTCGTTGGGTCTCTTCTTGTTATGCTTAGGGGGTTTCCATTGGACCTTTTTGTACTGTGAGTCCCTCCGCGAAGTTGGGGAATGGTTGTCAACTGCATCCTGGAAGCCATATTTTTGGAAATACATATATAGGGGACAATTGTATGATGATGGCGTGAGTTCAATGTTATCCTATTATGTTCTTCTAAGTTTTTCTTCTTCTGAGTAGTTTGCTTTCATCGATTACATGATCATAATATTGTTTGGGGAATTCTGTTTGGCAGTGGTGCTATTGTTGGTGATGATTATCCTGGATGTACCGTCATTGGAAACAATAACATAATCGGGCATCATGCTGTGATTGGTGTCAAATGTCAAGATTTGAAATACAAGGTATGTTTCAGATTAATTAGTTTGGGGATTTTTTTTAATAATGTTGTGTTATCATTTTGTCAATTGTCATTTCCTATTGTACTATTAAAATTACGACATCCATATTATGAATCAATTTCAGTGTGTTCACAAATGTTATATGTGGCAAAGTCCTGTAATTCATGTTTTCTTTATTTTGGGAACATAATAAGTTTTCTAAATTTTGCTTACCCTGTAGCTAGAGGATGAATGTTTCCTGGAAATTGGAGATAATAACGATATTCGGGAACATACTTCAATACACCGCTCTTCCAAGTCAACCGATAAAACTGTAAGACAATGGCTTTAGTAAATTGCTTTCGAAGGAAATATTTCACAGATGCACACACATATATACCTTTTTTACACTCTTACCGTCTTCATATGACTAGGTTATTGGTGATTGCAATTTGATCATGGGATCTTGTCATATTGCTCATGATTGCAAGATTGGTAACAACAACATTTTAGCGAATAATACTCTTCTAGCTGGGCATGTTGTGGTGGAAGTAAGCCCTATTCATAACCTATGCTACCTTTCATGATAAATTTTCTTTGGTTAATTTCCTGTGTATGAAGCGGGGATTGGAAAATAATTAATGTTTTTCATATGTAGGACTATGTTCACACTGCAGGAGCTACGGTTGTTCATCAATTCTGCCATCTTGGCTCTTTCTCTTTTCTTGGTGGTGGTTCCGTGGTACGTTTTACTTTGAATCTCATCGTTTCAAATTTTTCTGTTTGTAACAAAAAAAATATGATTGTTATGATATCATGTAAGGATAGCATACAACATCTAAGCCAATTAGAAAAAAGTTTATGAAGGCTGTGATTAGTAAGTATTGTATGAGGAATCTGGTTGTTCTTGATTTTGGAATTCAATAGAGCATTATTGGTCATCGGGATGATTAATAGAAAGTTGATTAAACTGGGCCTAATGTGTTATTGATATCGAATTTTCCTTGTATAACTTGTTAAAGCAAATACTGTTACCATGCCAAATGATTTAACATTACTCAGGTGTGCAACTACAATGTCATGTTCTTACATAAATGAAGGTTTCACAAGATGTCCCAAAGTACACGATGGTAGCCGGAGAAAGAGCGGAGCTTCGGGGTCTAAATTTAGTGGGCCTGACTCGACGTGGATTCAGCAGTGCAGAGGTTATACTAACAAAAATTTTAAAATTACTGGTCTTGAATTGTTTTTCATTGCAACTAAACTTTTCTCTTGTTTAATAATCCAGATCAGGAGCCTTAAAGCAGCCTATCGAAAAATATTCATGCGTGCTGATACAAATGCTGGGTCATTTGAGGACAGGCTTGCCGAAGTGGTATTTCTCTATTTTGCTTTATCGCTTTCAGGTAACCGTGATCTGTTCGGTTGTTAAATCGTACATTAAACTTATTTTCTCAGGAGCAACACGAGGAATTGACTTGTGTTCCTGCTGTACGAGCCATGTTGCAGTCTATTCGCAACTCTTTTGTAGAAGATCGTCGTGGAATATGCAAGTTTAGACACTGGAATGGCTCATAAAGCATGCTTAGGTGAGCCTATAACATGCTTCAGAGGAGTGAGGACCCTCTTGTTTTCAAAATGAACTTGTAATCACGGAACCGGATTATTTTAATCGTCATTAATTAATTCTAACAAATTTCCAGTTTTGGCTGTTTTTGCAGATATCTGAAGCAGTTTCTGCTGAAAAATACAAGTTCATGTGTACTAGTGTATATTATAATTGCTAGCCAGGAGCTCTAAGGAAGTTGCTTCATTTTGAAGTGATTCTCTTCTTTTATTACAGAAGAGTTTGTTGTACTATTCAGAGCTTGTAGCATCAAGAGAATTTATTTATAACTCTCAAATTTTGTCTAGATTACTTTATTTTGGTGTAAATGGTTATTTTTCTACTTTTAATTTTTTTTTAGTCCCAAATGATTGGGATGCAAAGTGGGAAAGAATTGTGAATTTATTACTGGTATTTGCTTACAAGCATATATATATATATATAGGAGTACAGGAGTACATCAATTTAACTAACTAATATCTCTAATTAGCTTAAACAAATCACATTAGGTGTAATACAAATGTATAAACTTCCAACATAAGTGAGCTTTCAAATGTTTCCTTAATTGAACTCCAAACAGAAGAAACACACAAATCCTACTTGGGAAGGTTTGGCAAATTCTTGAATTTGGAATGAAAAAATTGGGTTTTGACCTTTGAAAGTTGGTAATTCTTTCCCTTTGTCTTTTGTTTGTCTCTATTAAATTCTTTCTCATTATATCTCATTTAATCTGTAATATTTAAGGATTAGTGTTAATACCTTGAGGTAAGTACGGAATATTTTCTTGTTGGACTATTTAAACTAATCAATTCAGAGTTCTTCGATGCAATATATACACCAGAAAGCTAAATGTTGTGGAAATTGATAGAGGAGTTTTGCTAACACTAATGGTTAAAGGAAGGAGTGAATAGGAAAAAATTGAAGTTTTTGATACATTTAATACATTAAAGAACAATTTCAATACAAAATTTTCTTTTATGATTCCTTAACTTGGTTTGATAAATCCTCACAGAATGCTAGTCATAAAATAGAGAGAAACGTATTATTGACCAATAATGGAAATGATATATCACCTTTATCCATATGAATTACATAGACTGAAACTTGTCATTGATTAACTCACTTGAAGAATAAAAAATATTATCATCATCAACCACATAACACATTATTGATGTATAATGTAACATATTTCACACATTAATTTTATGAGAAATAGAATATCCGAAAAAAAATCGTTTAAAGTAAAAAGTTCATAAAAAAAATGAGAGAATCACTATTGAAATTTTAATTTTTACTTAGTGCGACCAGTTAATAATAAAAGTTGCTCATTTTCTCACTTTATTTACTTGATATCAATCCTAATATCCATGGTAATAATCCAATCAAGAATTTGAGCTTATAATATCAAAATTTCAACGTATATTTATAAGCCTGAAGCCCGAACCAAAAAATTGAAGCTTTAAAATAAATTATGAAATATTTATGAGCAAAAAAAGAGAGAAGTAATACATAATTTAGAAGAATGGAGGAGAGTGGAAAGTGTAAAACTGTGGTGTGGGCTAGTCATATTAGGTTCGACTTGTGTATGTAATAACTTATTACCTAGCAGCAGGCTTTTAAATGGAACTCATCTGCGACGGATTACTCCTTAACTTATTGGGCTGATATCGTGAGCAACTAAAAAAAAACATATCACTCCAATACAAAAAAAAAAAAACATACATTCTAATTTGTACAGGAAAATGATATATATATAATCGCAGATATGATTTCTACATATTATTTTTTACATAAATCATCACATAATATATGCTAATATAATCAAATAATACTAAACAATAATTACATTTAGTTATATTTTTTTATTTATTTTCTTCTCCCCATTCATTTTTCACCAAGCTATTACACTTTTTTTCGCCTCACACCAAAAGGAAAAGTTCTTAACGATTAATTTGAGATGTAACTTGTGGAAAGTGTAACATCAATCTACACAAAAAATCTTTTTGTGATTTAGGGTCAATTTGAGTTATCAAATACATATACCAAAGTGTTACTCTCTCCATCTTCGTTCCCCATGTGTCCTTCAATCCCTTTCATTATTACTGTTTTATCCTTGTTATTTTAATTCAATGTCCAAAGTAATTATCTATATAATATTATCCAAGAGATAAAGAGATATGAATCTTACTGTTCTTCTAAATTATTCACTGGCATCAATAATTGATAACACTGTTAACCTAAAAATAAATATAAAACTAAGATTGGTTGTGATATCAAGGTGATTAAGTTCAATAATGATAATGTTTCCCTCAATATAGTGCTATATCAACTCATCATTATATAAAGATTTAATTATTTTGTCTATTCGTATGATTACACTGAATTTTTAATTAAATTTTTATTTCTTTCAATTAAATTTATATATCATATTAAATTTTATAATTAAATTTTTATCATAATAAAAATATTAAAATTAATAAAATATTTTATTAAATAAAATAAAATATTCAATTAAGTATTAAATATATTCGTTTCGTTTAACATAATATTTTGTTAATTTTAATATTTTTTACAGTAAAAACTTAATTATAAAATTTGATATAATATATAAAGATTTAATTAAAAAAATATGTAAAACTCTAATTAAAAATATAATAAAATTATAGAAATTGAACGAATAACTAAACCATATATATATATATATATATATATATATATATATATATATATATATATATATAAACTATGAGAAACAACTCACGTTTTAATTTCCTCATCTGATTAATAATGATGATTCCTTAATTTCTGTTGCTTTTGACTTGAGGAAAGTGATTGATACCCCTTAGCAAAATTAGAAAGCCACTAATGCCAATAAGAAATCAACGAAAATAAAAAAAACAAATAAATAAGATCCAGATTTTATAATTTAAAGACATATAAATTTTTAATTAATTAAAATATAAAAATATTTTTAGTTTTTAAAATACAAAATATTTAAATTTTTTTGTCCAAAATATATAAAAATAAATAGTTTTTTAGAGAAACTTAGATATTTTACGTTTTAAAAGTGAGAGATGTTTTTATATTTTCAATTAATCGATGATTTATTTATCTTTGAGATAAAAGATTAGAGACTTATTTATAGTTTTTTTGAAATCAAATATTAGCTGAATTTAATTTTGACACATTAATTTATATTTTATTTTTTTATATTAGATTATATCAAATTCAAGATATCAAAATTATAAAAAAAAAATTAACCTACATTTATTTATTAATTTAGTCTAACAAATTAAAAACTAATTTACTGTATTTTTGAATTCTATTTAAAAGTTTATTATTAATTGATTAATAATTGTGCATCGATTTTCACTTTTGTTTGGTTAAATTTATCTATTTAGGTAACTATTAAATAATTAATATATTAGTTTATGCCAGAGGTGTATAGAGTTTAAATTAATATTTAAATTTTAAACAAAACATACAGTTATCATGATCCTTCAACCCCACCAAGTGGTGCCTCTAGATTCAGAAAAATGCTATGTATCCTCTATACGTGCTCTCGATAAAAATGCAGCTGTAGCAAATTCAATGGTTGAATGTATAATTAATAATTATTATTGTTGCTACTATATATATTTTGAGAATCCAAGTGCTTGCACATTGGACATTCAGTAAAAGTTTCACTTTGCTACTGGATTTTAGTGATGTAATCTATCTTTTTCAGCTTGAGTGGCCACATACTGTCCCTAGTATTAACTTTCACTTGATATAATATGACTGATTGATCATGATAAAAAAAAAAGAGCATTTTTAATTTGTCATTTAATTAATGCTATGTATCAATTGTTTATATAATTATACGAATAAGAGGACAAATAAATTTTTATAATAAATTTATACTTTGAATATATTAGTTTTTTTAAAAAGAATATTAATAAAAATTTTTAGAATAATAAATATAAACATATTTACACACTATTTTTATATTAACTTATTTATATTTATTATTTTAAAAAATTTTATTAATATTTTTTTAAAAATAATATATCCAAAATATAAATATAATTTTTAAGAATTTATTTGTTACTTTATTCTAATATATATTCGTTGATTGATTGAGACCTTTGAACCAAACCTACCCCGTTCGTTACCTTATCTTTTTTCCACATCCTATGTGTTTGAAAGTGGTGCTTCTTTTTCTAATCATATATACAGGAGTAATTAGAAATAATATTTGTTTCTATAAATAATTAGGAACACAATATACGATATATGTCATCACATACAGTATATGATGGCTGCTTAAAAAAAAAGTCATTTTTCTTTGATAGAGATGTAAATTAACTTTGATTGAAGACTTTACTTCGAATGCAATAATGCAACTCATTCGATAATGAAAGTAGTGAAGGATGAGAAAAACAAAGGTTATTAGAAGATATATATAAATCCACATTCATGGTTTTTTGGTTAATTTTAAGTTTAATTATTTTGTTAGTTGTTATAATTTTATTAAATTTTTAATTAGATCTTTATATATATTAATTAATTAATTAATTAATTTTTTATATTATTTTTAATTTTATAATTAAATTTATTTTAATATATATAAAAATATTAAATTAACCGAATGTTTTTCTACAAATTAAAAATATCTAGAATTATAAGAATATAATTAGATCTTTGATCACATATTTTTTAATATAAATATTTTGTTAATTTTAATATTTTTATATAAAAAAAATTTAATTATAAAATTAAAAATAATATAAAAATTTAATTAAAAAAATTATAAAAATCTAATTATAAATAACAAAATTATAAAAATTAACTGAGTAATTAAACTTTATTAGTTTTATTTCACCAATATTATCTATCTTTAATATTTGATGGAGTTATAAATATATATCGATCTGGACACGTCACTTTTATAATAGTTGATTTTTAGCAATGATGATAATTTTTGGCTTAACGATATAAGCACTTATCTATGAAGATGTATCATATGTTTAAGGTTAGGTAAATCAAGATTATTATTATTATTATTATTATTATTATTATTATTATTATTATTATTATTATTATATATTTAGATGGTACTCCTCAAAGATATTGAAAGGACTGGTGACTGAGTAAATTAAATTACTAAGCAAAATAAAAATTAATTAATGGGGCTAGCTCTAGGCACATATATAACAAATTAAATATCATAGTATATAGAATTGGGTCAATAGTATCTTCTCTTGCAATAAGAAGATTCTTTCCCCTTAATAATGCCAAATGAGCCTTAGTTGAATGACTAGATATATATGAATATGAATTTTCAGCTGCAAGAATATATATTTAATTATTAATGCTCAACTTGAATTCTCTCTTTCTATTCAAATTCTATTATATCAAAAATCAAAGTCACAATCTGGACTTAAATTCTCCACAAGTTGGCTCATATATAATAATAACATGAAAATCACTAACTATTTCTTAACCCCAAACAGAAAGAAAATAAATTATATATAAATTCACTATCTACTATATATATTAGGTAGGACAGCAGCTATTACTTAGATTCTTGGTATATTTTCTTTATTTTTTTAACTAAAAACTACAATTATTTTTAATAGGAGGCAATCTTGTTTAAGCTAGCTAGAAAATACTATAGCTAGCACTTTTAGTAGGTTAAAAAAAAAAGGTACTATTTATTATTTTTTTTTTATTTTCACAAAACTCGAACTTAATTGAGACCTAACATGTGCAACTTAACCCAACCCTTTTTCCAACTATACCTTTTACTTTTTGTTGATAATGATAATTAATTAATCCTTGTGGAAAGTGGCATGTTTTGATTATTATAATTAGTTGTCTTTATCAAATCCCTTTACTAAACCGCATAGGAAGGGCTGATAATTAACAAGTTAATTAATGGCAATATTAAGAAAGTGGACTTAATAAGAGGTAATTAATAACAACCTTTTCATATATTGTGAAATGTATATAAAATGCAGGTCCATTGATGATGAGTAAATTTAAGGGAAACCGCACAAGGGTTTCTAGCCTTGAATAAATTAAAGCAAGGTGTTATATATGTTAATTTCTTACTTTGAATTTGAACAAGAGGAAATTTATTGACTCACGAGTTGGAGAGTGGAATTACATTTGAAACATTCAAAATTTAAGTTGGCCGGATGAAACTTCAAAAAATAAGAAATTAAATTATCACGTCCTCTTCACCTTTTTTTTTATGTAAATAAAATTATAAATATACAAAGGTAGGTGTACGTTATATAATTTCATTGCAAGTGATGATAGAAATGAATTAAGTTAACTCGTGAATCGATTTGAGTTTAGTTCGTCAATAATTTGGTAAATTGAACTCATAATGATGAGTTCGGTTTAAACATACAAATGATAGTTTTTTTTTTTTTTCATAAGTTATAATCTATGATACACGAACGCGGGACACGACACGATACGGGACATTTCGATATACGAATTTTGAAATTTTGTAAGACACGGGGACACACATATATATATATATATATAATATTTTTAGAAAAATCGTAATGATATTTTATTATTTTATTGATATTAAATATAAATTAATTTTTTTAATTATTTTTAGTGTTTTATTTTTATTATATAAAGTATTTAAAATATTTTTTATTTTAATAAATAATAATATATACTATTTTTAAATTTATTTCAAGAATGCATGTTAAGAATCAGGTTGGATATACTGACACTTGTTGATATTTAAGTGTGTTTAAGTATGTTTGAAAAAATTTTTTTATTTTTTTTATTAAGACACAGTTAATTAGACACAACAAATACACGTGTCAAACGGTGTCGTATTCAAAATGTATTCGACATACGGATAGAACAACTCAACAAAGTGTCTGTACTTCGTACGGATACAATAGATGCAAACATTCAATGACCGTATAATTAGGGTGAACATAAAATGATATAAAATGTATTTGGAATAGAAAAGAGAAATAATTAAAAAAAAAAATTTCATTTAACATAATTTACTAATAAATTACAAGGATTATTTTCTTTTTATATTTATACTATTTCGAGTAAAATGTAACATCTTATTAGTATAATCCTTTGTGGGCCCAATTATATTATTCTCATTCCATTTAGTCGTAAGTCCAAATCAAATCTCTTAAACTAAATTTATATTTAAAGAATTGATTAGCTTTACTCTTCTCACTGCTGTTGTTACCCCAAAGGGCAAGTAATGTTAGTTGAATGCAATTTCAAAGTACTTCTTTTCTGTGATATTTCTCTTTCCACAGAGTTAACATAGACCTAACCTCCCAGTGAATATTTGGATCACCAAATAAAATCAACCAATATAGTTGTCTTATTAATTATGACATTAAATGTTCATCATGCCTATGTCAATAAAATTAAGAGTCATATATACAAACATGAGTTTTTCTAGGAATTACTATTAAGGTTGCATGTTTAGTTTAGTCTACTTTCTCCTAAAACTATATATATTTTAAATTTTCGTGTTTGCCGCGGAAAAATTATGCATTTTCTCTATTTATTTCTCTTGAAAAAATTTGTATCTATTGTAAAAAGATTATTTGAGTTTAGATAAATAAATTTCTGTGTTCGAATAAAAAATTTGTATTTTTTTTCTTATTTCTCCTAAAATCATTTGTGTATATTAATAAAAATTTTGTGTTTATCCTAAAAATTCCAGTGTCAAATAAAAGAATTTATGCATTTTCTACATATGTTTATCTTTAAAAAAATTTCAAGTTTATAATTAATATATATACATATCTATATTTTTATAGTTTATAGTAAAAATTATATGTATATTAACGAGAAAAAGAAAAAGAGTATAAAAAAAAATGATAGAGTACCATAAAAGAGACAGATGTGGAATAAATATTAAAAAAAAATCTTCTAATATAAATTTTTATTCTCTAAAAGTATTTAATAGTTAAAGTCGAACAAATTAATTTGACGATGAAAATAATTCTTGAGGACTTTTAAATAATAAAATTTATTAGAGACCAAAATATCCGATGAAAAATTTTTTGAAAATAAGTTTGAATATTCAATATGATTGTGACATTAGTTTAGCCTACTCTTTCCGTAACACAGAATTTATATTTTCATTCACAAATTTTTCTGTTTTCTTTTTTGTTTTTGTGATTCTTTTCTAAATGTTTTTTTTTATGCTTATTTTTCTTCTATTTTTTTTGTTTCGTTTCCAAAATTTGCGTATTTATCATCAAACGATTTATGTATTCTTTTTTATATATTTTTCTTAAAATATTTGTATTTATTGTCCAAAAATTGTGTAAACAAGTTTTTTTTTTGTTTGATCAAAATATTGTTGTTTGTGTGAAAAAGTTATGTGTTTTTTTCATTTTTTTTTCAAAATTTATGTATTTTTGTTAAAAAATTTCTGTGTTAAATATCTGTTTTGTTTTTTCTATTTATGATACATCAACCTAGCTTATTTTCTCTTTAAATGCAGAATTTTGATGTTTTCATTCACGAATTTTTATATTTTTTTATTTGTGTGCTCTTTGTCTGATTTTTTTTTTACCTTTTTAAAATATTTTTTGTTTCTCTTGTTTATTCTTGTTTTTTTTATAAAATAAAAAAAACTAAAAAAAACACAGAAGGGAAAAAAGATAGAGGAGAAAATGCAGGAAAAGAAGACAAAAAAAAAATAACAAAAGAAAGAAATTAGAATTGCAAATGCGTGAGTAAAAAAAAAAGGAAAAAATACAATTAAAAGTAGTTAATTGAACTTTATTATAAATATTATTATTGGTCACTGAGTATTTCTATTAATATTTAATTATTTATAAAAAAAATTCTTTTTTATTTATCTTAAAAAGATTGAGCACTATAGTATATTTGAAATATTTTAGATACATACACATTAGATCCATAAAACATGTTCCAACCTAATTTTTTTTGTTATGAAAGTAAAAGTGGTGATATACTTTAATATTGTAATTTTTGGTGTTTTTCAAAATTGTGAAAGTACACAAATTCCTGGGTCCGATTTCTGTACGTAAAATTTTTTAATTTTTTTTAACACAAATCCCTGGGACCGATTTGTGTACCTCTCAGAAATCCCTGAGTCCGATTTGTGTACCTCTCAGAAATCGGACGGTCCGATTTCTATACCTCTAGAAATGAGACGGTCCGATTTGTGTACCTCTAACAAATTGGACGGTCCGATTTTTGCTTCTCTAGTTAAACGATCCCACATTTAAGTATAACACCCCAACAATCCACATTTAAGAAAAACGCCACTACTACTCCAATATTAAAAATAAAAAATTCTTACAATACACACAAAAATGCATTATTCTAATAATATCTGAATCAAAATTGAATAAATTATATTCTGATAAGTTCTTAATATAGGTGAAATCTAACTTATAGCTAGAAACTAAAAAATTCAAATAGATAAATTAGAGCATACGCTTAGCTATATGAAAGTACTTATTATGTAGACTTTGACTAATTGATCCAAGTCTAAACTGTCCTCCTTATGTAATTAAACACACTAGAAGGGATTCATTCCCATCAATACGTTGATATTCTAATAAAATGTTATAAAATTTTGAATTAACTTAATATATTATCATAATATTTTATTTTAATATATATATTATAATTTAAAAATACAGACAAATATGATTATTTAATTTGATTATATATTTATTGATGTTTGAATTTGAAATTTGGCAAGCCAAAATAATATGATATAATTAAACAGATCTCTCCTGTATATAAAAAAAAGTTACCCATCAACAATCAATTAATATAGATTTTGGATCTGTAATTCATGAATGGTCAAATTAACTTCCAAGAATAATCCAAGATAGATACACGTGTACCGTTAATAGATCCAGAGACACAAATAACCCATAAGGAATCTATCTATTATCTATATATCCTTGTGAGCACAATTATTCTTTTTCTTTTAAAAAAACGAAAATATTTAATAATAAAAAAATTATTTTATTTGGTATGTATTAATTTTAATAGTAATTAATAAATATTAAATAAGATAAATTTTAAATATTTTTTTGTCTTTCTAGCTGATAAAAAATACAGAGTAGGATTGTAGGAATCCAAAAAAACAAAACAAAATATAAAATAAGGAAAGTAAATTTTGTAAAAAAAAATAAATAAATAAAAAGATTAAATATGGAAGAATAAACTATGTCCAAGCAACGAAAAATTCTGTCCAATTTCATATACCCCACACTCATGATCATGATCATGATATATACCTCCAAAACACATCTCTTATTGCTGCTTTCTCCATTCTTCTCTTCTTCATTCTAATTATTATTATTATCATCACACACAACAATGGGGAGGAAGTGTTCACATTGTGGGAACATAGGGCACAATTCAAGAACATGCACAACATCACCTATGATGATGATGATGAGAGGAGGAACAAATAATAATAATAATAATAATAGTTTTGTAGGGCTTAGGCTCTTTGGGGTTCAACTTGATATATCATCTTCATCTTGTTGTGTTGCAATGAAGAAAAGTTTTAGCATGGATTCATTGCCCTCTTCATCTTCAACAACTACTACTACTACTTCTTCCTTCTCATCTTCAAGATTACCCATTGATGATAACATCACCCTCAACAACAATAATTCTTCTGCTTTTGGCTACCTTTCAGATGGTCTCATCGTTCCCCCTCAAGACAGGAAAAAGGGTATTTTTATTATCAATAATCATCATAATTTAATTACAATCTTCAATCTCAAACAATCTTCAAATAATAATAATAATGTCTATACTAATAATTAGATTTTCTTTAATTTTCAGTTTTTCTTATTTTTAGATAAAATATATTTTTTATCTTCCAAGTTTGTGAAAATATTTTAAAATAACTTTAAATTTTATTTTGTTTTAATTTTATTCTAAAATTTTTTATTTATATCAAATATATCATTGATAACTAAATTTTTTAAAAATTTAGGACTAGTCCAATAATAATACATGATAACTATCTCTGATTTACTTGTGTTGATGGTTATTCTTGTATAATTATTGTTGAATTTATCTTAAATATTTTAAAAAAATAGCCATCAAATTAAAAATTTATAGGACAAAATTAAAATAATATAAAATTTATAAATATTTTAAAATTTTTAACAAATTTAAAGGATAAAAAATAATATACTTTACTCTTTATTTTTTAATTCTTATCCTTCTATATTTGTATATTATATTCATCTTTTATTAACATATATGGATTTATATAGTGTCTGAAATGGTTTAGGAAGTATGGAGTATTTTTTACTGGAAAAATAAATTAAACTTTATCATCGTCATCACTCTCATCTATGATTTTATATTCATGAATTAATATAACATTCTATTTTTCTGGGATATAATAATAATAATAATATTATTATTATTATTTAGGAGTTCCATGGACAGAAGAAGAGCACAGAACTTTCCTTGTTGGACTTGAGAAACTAGGAAAGGGTGATTGGAGAGGAATATCTAGAAACTATGTGACCACAAGAACTCCAACCCAAGTTGCAAGCCATGCTCAAAAGTACTTTCTCAGATTGGCAACTATCAATAAGAAGAAGAGACGCTCAAGTCTCTTTGACTTGGTATGTATATTACTTCAATTCTCCATTTCTTTACATCAATTTGAAATTAATTAATTAAACAGAGGATTTTTCTTTCTTTTTTTTTTTAACAAATTTATTAACATCTAAAAGTCAATGTATATATTTAGAAGTAATTTGTATTTATAGATATGTTGGTTGCTTTTTATTAATGCAATAATTTGCTTAAAACTTATACCTATGGTATAAATATACAATCACGTTATTTGTATATAAAACAAAAACAAAATCATTTGTGTAAAATGCAAGTTAAAATACAAAATATACATTAAAAATGAGTTAAATATTATATATATTTATATATAAATACATAAAAACTGATTTGGTATAGATGATTTTTTATGTATATATAACATTTTTTATAAAGATAGTTATATTGATAGTCTTAAACTCTTAATCTGAAGGTAAAAACTCAGGTGAAGTCGATTTCACGTGAAATTGATATCCGAGAGCCGTTAGATAAAAATTTAGTCAAATCAGTCAAATCATCTAATGACTGTCAGGTATCAACTTCACGTGAAGTCGACTGCACCTGAATTTGCACCTAATCCGAATCATATTGTTTATTTTACAAAAAATTAGCCATCCAATTAATTATTTATATAAAATATATTATAAAATATAATAAAAATGTATAAAATAACAGATGTATTTATAAATAAATACTATTTTTAATAATAATGCATAGTATTTTGAATCCCAATATAATTGAAGTTTGTAATTGATGGATATGGCAGGTTGGCATAGGCAACAATAACACAAAAACAGAATTTCATGATGATGTTGGTGGCATATCTAATTGCAAATCAGGAGATTCAAGTGTTATTGTTTGTAATGAGTCAAAATTAGAAGAAGTTGTTGAGAATAATGACATTGATCATGCCACTCTATCACTTCTAGGGCGCCTTACCCCATTTCATCAAGAAATCAAATCAGATAATGACCTAAAAGTAAATACCATTAACAATGATAATTATAATCATAATCATCAACCATTTTGGCCTCATCATCATCATCAACAACACATGAATTCTTCGTCAACAGTGCCTGATTTGGAGCTCACTCTTGCAGCCCCAGAAGATCAAAATAAATCAACATCCCCCAGTTCCTTCTTTTTTGGTCCAATTAGTGTTACTTAAACCAAATTATATTAAGATTTACATGTTATTAATTACTCTTTATATTAATATTCCTTAGGGAAATATGCACCCTTTTAGGGATATACACCACTTATGATTATTTATGCAATAATAAGATATTTTAATTTGATTATATACTAATTAAATTCTTTGTATAGTACATCAATAGATATGTATATTCAATTGAATAATTTTTCTACCATATCATGTCATGGACATCTATACCTATTCATGGAGTTATATTATTATTATTATGTTTAGTTTTTCAATAATTATGTGAAGTGCTTTAATTTGCTATGTCAATGACTCAACATGTTAGAGACATATGATGGAAAAAAGAAACAAGTGATTGGACAAAGATTCATTGATCAACTCCTACCTTTTGGCGCTATACAACTTTGTTTTTTCAATTAAAAGAAGAAAGTTTCGATAAAGTAGTAAAGTTTGATTGTGTGTTGAGAAGATTTATGGACCACTTGTAGTGGCCGTCTAGCTTTTAATATAAATATAATTAAGATAATATTATACGACTAAGTCATTTTAAAAATTAAGTTTAATTAAATTGGTCTAATAATTTAAGAATGGCTAATCAGATATTTTAACCAAAGAAAAAAAAATAAGCTGTTGAATTAGCATTTTTGATCTGATTATTCCACTTCTCATCATATAGTGTTATATATAGTATGCTACTTCTTAATACCTTTCTAAAATTTGTTTGTTCTAAGAGTTTTCTTCCTTAAATTAAAGCATTCATCAATCAACATATAGTTAATTACAAAGAAACGGGAAACATGTGTCGGACACATTTTCAAGATGAATAGTAAGTTGCTCTATTCTTGTTGAGTGATGATGATGATTATATAATATTATAATTAGTCCAATAAAACCTTAGCATAAATATAGGAACGCTTGATCAAACTAACTTGTATTACATGAAATAATGGTTTTCTATAACAATAAAGTAATGTAACTAAGTTCGTGATTTTTGGGAGTGATTCAGAGTATGCATATATAAACTAATAAGAAATTGCAAATTTGGACCTATATACATTAATTTGGATAGGGATTTTATATAAACTAATAAATAAAATAAAATAATAAGTCATATTTTCTGGCCAAGAAGCAATAGCTCAAATGACATAGTCTCCCCATACTCAATTAAGAGGTTGTGGGATCGAGTTTCCATATCTTCGGTAAAAAATAAATAAATAAAATAAGTCATATTTTCTGTACACAACCATGTTATATATATATATATACAAAAAATAAGCCTCAATCAATTATTTATATAAAATATATGTTAAAATATAAATTTAGTAGCTAAATTTTTTGTGTATATGTAATATTTTTGTTTACCAAAATAATAATCTTTGAATTATTATTTCTCATTTCTCTTTAAGGTAACTTGTATTGATATATATCGCCTGAAGTTAGATGATATTTACTCAACACTGTTTTATTTGTCATGTTCATATTAAGTTAATGTTTCAAAAATGAGGTTATTACTGCCAGTAGTGATAGAAGACTAATATTAATCTGAGGCAAATTAAATTATCTAAGAAGACTAATAAATTTTATTATTTTTAACCATTAATTAGTCATTTTCTGTACATCAATTCAAAAAAAAAAAAAAAAAAAACTCAAATGCAATAAAATGTTAAAGACCTAATACTGATAAATATTGCTTAAAATTTGTTAAAAATGTTGGTCACTAAAACTTTCTCAATTATTACACATGTATTGAGTTAAAAGACACAAACTTAATAATTTATTGTAAAAATGTTTATTCAAAAGTATTTTTATTTAATAGATAATTTATGTTATTAATTAATATTTTAATATACTATAGGGGTGGATCTCCAGTATTTTAGAAGATCGATGCTATAACACCTTTTGGCTTATCCATATCAATCATCATATCCAATGAGATTTAAAGGGTTCGAGCAGAACTTGGTATTATAATATATAAGATCGAGTCTTTTTTCTGCTATGAGAAATTTCCGTAGATCCTATCCGTGCTATATTCTAATGGGCAGGATCTTCTGAAAACAAAAGCAAGTCCAGAGCATACTTAATGACACTGGATAATGAAAAAGGAGATAACACTAGCTAAACTTTCAAAAAGAAAATTATTTAAAACATTTTATAAGAAAAGTAGATATATTACCGTGTTCGTTGAGATCTAAATACAATTGAGTTGAGCTTCTCTTTTTATAAAGGTCTCTGAAGGACAACAGCTTTAAGGTAATATATTTAATTTATTTTAGTTAAATTTTTCCATGTTAATTTGATTGAATATACACTCTTTGATGCTCCTATTATTGAATTGATGACCGAAATAAATTGAGATGATTTAGTGGTTAATTTATTCTATTTAAATAAAATTAGGAATTCGAATTTTATTTTATATATGCAATAATTCATTACTTAAAAATAAATTTTTAAATAGAACTTCGATCCACAATAAATTAATTTTTAGTCTTTTGGAATAGGAAATACAGTTAGAAACCAAAAAAATATTGAATTGATCCTCAATTCAATATTTTTTTACAAGTTTAAGTAATAAGGATGCGTTAACCTTTCACTTTTTATTTCTAAAAAACAGATGCTTTCTTGATTTTCAATCTTATAGGAAAGTCCCAAGAACTAGGTAAAGGAATAATGCTAGGTACATATGTACACCCAGCGTTAACATCAACTAAGAATTTAACGTTTTTTTAGTTGAAATTTATAATATTATTCCGTTAAGAAAACAAAAAGAGAAAATAACAATAATTATTATTTGGTGACTAATGGATGACTTTAACTTAAAAAAATTAGAAATTAAAACCAAAAAGTTAACAAGTGTCTATACATATGTTGAAAAGTTTTCTTAATTTTTATACATTTTCTATACAATAAATTCTTTAAAAACTTATGTCATCTAAAACAAATTTTTTATATTTGACACCTTAATAAGTTGTCTAATGACACTTGTTAGTAAAATTCTATATTTATTTATTTACTTTATTTTCTTAATTTTTTTTTTTGTTTTCTACAATATTTCCCAACTCGACAGGTCAAGGACTAATCTGTCGCGGATCTGAGCTCTATTTAAGGGTCTACCACTGGCCAATAGGTTACTGCATGCACAAAGCGGGATTCAAATCCCCGACACTTGTTTAAGCGGACGAGTGAGCTGACCACTCGACCAACCCAAGTTGGTTTTATTTTCTCAGCTATTCCACATTTATACTCATCTCCACGTACGCGGCAGGAAAATTGTTTGTTGAATTGTCAACTTTACCACTAATAATGATGGACCCACAATTCCCTTGAAAAATTAACTTTGGACTTAGAATTAAGATGATGAATTGATCTTATGCCTTAAAGAATTATTCTTAATTATAATATATAACTCTTCAAAGTATACATAGAAGGAATATCCAAAGTGTGGATCTGGGTATTATATTTGTGTGACCACAAAATAGACGCATATAGGAATTTTGACTATAAATGTTTGAAGATAATGGATTGAGTGAAAATGAAACTTGTCCACAAATAAATCTAAGGGAGAATATGCCGATTCAACCTACTTGGGACATTCTATAATGAAAATGCCTAGCATTTTGTCTTCATTATTATTAAGTTGAAAATCAATTCAAGGGGTTTATTTGGTGACTAATGAGAAGGAAAAAAAAAAAAAGACTTCATCATTTGAATTTCTTTGCATTATGTGTATATGCTACTAAATTGCTTTTTGTATGTATGTGTTTTCTTTCCATGATGAGTTTCTCACATGAATATACATTATTTATTCTAGATTTAAAGTCAAGATTTGGCTCATTAATAATTAGTCAAGATAAATCATGTTTGGAAGTTTGAAATTTTGTTAACTACTTGAGAAGTCAATTGGAATTTTACAATGTTATTAATTTTTTTTTGTTTTTTATGGTATTTTTCAGTCTAATAGATTAAAGATTAATCTGTCGCAAATCTAAGCTTTATTTAAAAGTCTGTTGTTGGTCAATGAATTACTGTATATACAAAACAAGAATTAAACTTTTGACACTTGTTTTAGCAGACGAGTGAGTTGACCACTCGACCAACTTAAGTTGGTTTGAAACATTACTATTATTACATAGTAAGCTAAGTACGCAATTATACAGGGCGGAGCCACATAGTGATAAAGAGGGACAATGTCTCCTTAATTTTAATTTTTACATGTAAATTATATATAAATTTTAATTTAGTTCTCTTTAAATTTTTATTTTAATATTATTTTATTATATAAATATTTTTAATTTCTCTCTAATATTTTATCTAGCTCTACCCTGTAATTATATATAATGCTTTTAGCCAACCAACAATAAGTAGAAACAAAATAATAAAGAAGGAGCCATAATTATATTCCTCTTGACCATTAGTTGGTATGCCATAGCCTCTTGAAAATTTTCAGTCTAATTAGTCTTACTATATATACATATATATATATATTGGTTTAATACATTCACTTTTTTTTTTTAATTTTTAGAAGTTCCTCGTAATTTAAGAATATGATATTGATAATATTTATAACAAGAGAAAGACTATTGAGGTAAGCAATATTTAATTTTATCCGATATATAATAAATAATTTCATTTTCACTCTAAGTCTTTTATTAATAAAAGAAAGAGAATATATTCGATTAGTTGTTTTTTTTTTTTCTTTATATCAGATTGATATATATTGATTATAAAACTATTAACCGTACTATGTATCATGACTTACTTTTATATCAAAATTTATGTTGTATATCTATTAGTAGGGTAATTCGCTTATATGATACGAATTCATATATTACAAATGTTTAGGAAGTTACATACATCACATTACTACTTAAAAAATATTATTATAATAACATTTTTTATAAGTGTTTAATTTTAATTTCTTCAACTAACTTTTAGAATTATATTCTGCGTGATCGTTGTACTTTCCAAATGTATTGTTTTTTTTTATCTTATGTATTATGTGCTTAAAATTACTAAGGAGAGAAATACCGAGTAGATTAATAGTTCAATATATATTGGATTCTTGTCATTTTTTTTAAGGAAATTTGTGACCTAGTAATATCCCCAACCATTTTCTTTCTGAAACTTTACAATGTTTTATGAAAAAGATTAGAGAGTCATTAGAATTTATTATTTTTGATCATCAATAATTAGTTATCAATATTTAAAAGTATAGGTTAAAGTATTTTATTAGATTACTAAACTAAAGAAATTGAGTTAATAATTAAAAGTGATACCCAAAAATAATTAATTCTAATAGTTTTCTAATATTTTTCTTGTTTTAATTTAATTGCAAATTATTTGTCCCATGCAAAAGGCTTATTATAATTTGTAACCAAATTAAAACAATTGTAACATATGATAAGAATTATTTGTAATTTTTTTAAGAAATAAATTCTTTAAGTTTCAAATAATTTATTAGTAAATTATTACTCAAATATTGAGTATACTAGAAGTCTACAAGAACCAAAATTTCATTGCACTTCACTACTTCAGCAATAATAATGGTCAAAATTAAATCAGATGAATTCCATTTTACATAAATGATACTTTTATATATCATATTATAAACTAATGATAAATTAACCAACGATAAGTTAATTAATTTTATCTAATAATCATAAACATATATATAAAAAAAGATAATTTATCTTTTATTTTAGAAAATGTTAGTTGGATAGATTTCACTACATAATTATGATTTAAATAAGAAATGTGATATATAATTGTGAGCACTTTTTATATATTATGACCCCTCCTCAACTAACAATCCATGTCTTCTTTACTACCTGTAACCATCTGTGAGGTGTCCTATTGTTTGGAATTTTTCACTCGAATCATTCTTTTTTGTATATTTACATACATACTTGTTCGATTAATGTTCACATGATAATTTTGTGGATGATAAGATTTTGTTTCTTATATATGGACAACACAACTACTATATATGACAAGTTAAATATGCTTATTTGATACGTAGGTAGACACAAAATTTTACAAGAATATAATCATTATCATCACCAACACTCAACAACAACAACAACATTATTTTCCAATTTATTTATAATAATTAACTTTATATATTGTATATAGGTCTTGCTTCAATTTTAATTTGTTGCCAAAATTAGTTACGATGGGTCATGTTTCATTGCATGTAAAATATGTACCTTGCTTAGCTTGGTCCCCCTAAAAGAATACACAAAAAATTATTCAACTTGACAAATAATGATTTCCATATGAATAAATAAAAACTGGACCAACAATGACACATTTTGTCGCATTCATTGATTTAATTTGTCCGATCATTTAGCATTGATAAGTTACTATCTTAATTCCTCAAAATCAAGGAAAAATGCATCCATATGAAGCTGCACATGAAAGCAAACAAAATGTTCAGCGACGAATGAGTTATTAAAGTCTTGTCCATTTTGGGACATCATGAACTGCTATTTATAGTCACTACTCATGCATTATGAAAGTGATACATATATATTATATACTTATACAGTGATTATTATCTTGAGAAGAACAGATTTTTCAACATGTTGCTTCACTTTTAGTGTTGATTTAGTAATCATAGAGTTTAGATCTGTCTATATTTCTACTGGTTAAGATTTTTTGTAATCGAATGTTGGGCTTACTTTCAGTTTATAGTTCAGCATAGAATTTATCTAATCATCTTCTCTAATTTTAGATCTAATTTATCTTTATTATCTATAAGTACCGTTTAGCTTTCCTTTGAATGATATGTTTTCTTCTGTCAAAAAAAAAAAAAACAAACTAAGAAAAATAATATATAGGAGAGGCTGGAAATTATGGTTCTAAAAATCGAAATGGATCAGCCAATTCAATTCGATTAACTGAAAATCAGCCACAAATTTAGTCCGGTTCAAAATAAAAGTGTTTGGTAGCGAATTGTTTAAAAATAAAAAAATCAGATAATCAGTTAAATTGGTACGATATTTTAGTGATTAACTGATTTAAGATAATAAATTACAAAAAATTAATTTATTTAAAATATATATGAAAATATTATTTTATTATATTCAGTTTAATCCTGATTAAATTTTAGTTAAATTTTTTAATTTTTAATTCTACCCGTTCTCGACAATAAATTTGGTTTTCAGCAATTTGCTGAAAATCAATTACTATATATACCATATTATATATTAGTAATTAGTAATGAAGGGATAATTTTTAATCCCTTAAGAACCTTCAAATAGAAGAGAGATCTTTCGATAGGTGTCTAAAACTTGATTAATTAACCTAATTAATAAGGACAAATTCTAAAGTGAGAACGAAATTGTTACCACCAGTTCAAGGCATAACTGAAAACTTGATAAAACTAGACATTCTTGAACCAATATTTGAAATAAGTTTAGGTGAAACTTGAAAGAAACTATTTTTCTGATGAATAGATCAAGTTGATGAGTTAAATGTATAAAGATCCCTAAGACGGTATTTATTTACAGGTACGAGATATTGAGATAAAAAGACAAAAACACAAAATTATATTTAAAAAAATATAAAAATATTAATAAGAAATATAATTTATTTTTTATTTTTTTATTTTTGTATTAAATTTTTATAATTATATTATGTAATTGTATTTATATATATTAAATTAGTGTATTTTAATAAAAAATACAAAAACACTAAAAAAATAATATAATTTATTTTTTTTATTTTTATCAAATTTTTATAATAATATTTTTTATTATTATATATTTTTTTTAATTTTTTATTAAAAATAAAATAAAAATTTTTATAATTTATTCTAATTTATTATTAAACAAAATATAAAAATATTAATTTTTATATCTCTATTTTTTATATTTTATTTTTAATATTTGTCTCATCTCATTGTAGGGGTGTACATGGTTCGGCCTGGTTGGAAGACTCGACCCGGTCCCAAACACTTTAGGGACTAATTTAGTATGATTTCATCGGGTCTAGAGTCGGGTAAGGGTCTCAAAAATAGACTCGGTCATTATTTCGGATCAGGTCCGGGCCATAACTCGGGTCACCCGAACTCGGCCCGGTGCCTGGTCATCATACACAATTAATATTTTGTGTTATTAGTGATGGATGATGGCTATTCTTATGTGGAATTTAAATATTGTAAATCTTAATATTTTGTGTTATTAGTCATTATAAGATTATAAGTTAATATTTTATGTTTAAAATGCATAAGACTTTAGACTAATGCATAATATTGTGTTATTTGTATTGATTTAAATATTTGGTGTTATTAGACAATATTAGTATTGATTATAGTTATGCTTTAATTTTAGAGAATGGTTGATTCTTGTTATTTCTTTTAAGTGAATTTTACTATGTGAATTGTGAAATAATGGTTGGAGATTAGGTAATTTTTACATGCTAAAGATCCGATTTTTACCCAATTTTTATTCGGTTTTTATCCAGTCTAAAAGTGCGTAAGTTTCATCAGATCTAAGATCAGATTAGGGTCTAAAAATGATGTCCAATCTATATTTCGGATCGAATCTAAATTAAGTCAAATCTAATATGGCCCAACTCATGTACACCCTACTTAAAATCAAAACAGCATAGCGTAATATATAATAATAATAATAATCATTGAGAACTGAAGGACCACAATAACTTTTGTTCTTACTCTTCTGGTGGGGAAAAATTAAATGCCGTCACATTCTCCACTGATGAATATCATTTTCAATGTGGTGTTTTTATTTCTTAACAACTTTATATACTTTGTTTTATTGGTTCCCTCATTATTATGTCACTCATGACATATACAATACTTTTAATCATATTATTTTGTCTCGAATGAAATTAAAACTTGTGTTGTGTGGTAACTAATTTCCGCCACGTTATATATATATATATATATATATATATATATATATATATATATATATATATAATTACTTCATTCATCACCATCTATATATCATTATTCAGCTGCACATATAGCTCAGATCCTAGCTTTGATTCTGATACTAGATCTGAAAACATTATTGGATAAAAATTTATTTGCAGAATTTTGAAAATATTTGGATTAATAATTAAATTTATTTTTAAAATATTATTTATTTTTTAAATTGGTTCTCAAATAATTTTTTTGGTCATAGTAATCTTTAAAAAATAAAACATAAGTCAAATTGGTTATTTCGTTAGTTAGATAATAATGTGTCACATTAAGTGCCACGTGACATGATGACGTAGTCAGTTAATACCGCATGTCACAAGATGATTGATTAGCGTGTCACTGTGTCAGGTCAGTGACACCTAGTACGTCACGTATCACTTGACATGTAAAAAAGTTATTTATAATCAAAATAGTCCCTAAAAGTTTAGACGTAAGTCATTTTTATCTCTAAAATTTAAAAAATGAATCAAATTAGTTCTTATATAATTTTTTTTATTTTTTCTTCATAATATTAAATTTAAAATATTTTTTAATAGTACTAATTTTAATATTATTTTTTAGACCTTAATAAACAAAATTTCTCTACATAAAATAATAAAAATAATTAAATTATTATAAATTATTTTATTATTTGTATTTTAAAATTTTATATTTTTAAATTGTAATTTTTTATAGTGAATTTTTTTTATTTAAACAAATTTATTAAATTATTGTTGTTTATATATTTAAAAATTTAATATTTTAAATCTTATTAAATAATATAATATTTATTTTGAAATTTAAATATTTTAAATTTTTAAAATTATAATTTTTATTATTATTTTATTTATATGGTAGAATTTAATAATTAAAAAACCAATTGTTGGGATCATTTATTGAATATTAATATTTTAATATAATTTTTTAAAAATAATTATTATATTTATTTAGTGAGATTTAAAAGATTAAAACATTTGAAATAACTACTATATTTATTTAGTAAAATCCAAAATATTAAAACTAGTTATTTACTAGTTATATGCTAAAAATTTTAATATTTTATATTTCAATAAATAAATGTAGTAGTTATTTTAAAATTTTTTATCTTATTGAATAAAAATAGTAGTTATTTTAAAAAATATATTAAAATATTAAGATTCAACAAGTGATCCCACAAATCGATTTTTTAATTATTGAGTTCTACCATATAAATTAAACAATAATAAAAATTATAATATTAAAAATTTTAAATATTTAAAATTTAAAATAATTACTATATTATTTAGTGAAATTTAAAATATTAAATTTTTAAATATATAATCAACCATAATTTAATAAACTCGTTTAAATAAAAAATTCACTATAAAAAATTACCATTTAAAAATGTAAAATTTTAAAATATAAATGACAAAATAATTTTATAATAATTTAATTATTTTTATTATTTTATATAAAGAAAATAATTTTGTTTATTAAGTTCTAAAAAATAATATTAAACTTAGCACTATAAAAAAAGATTTTAAATTTAATATTATAAAAAAATAAAAAAAATTATATAATAACTAATTTGATTAATTTTTGAAATTTTATGAATGAAAATGACTTATATCTGGATTTTAAGGGACTATTTTAATTATAAATAACTTTTTTACATATCAAGTGACACGTGGCGTGTTAGATGTCACTGACCTGACATATCAACCAATCATCTTGTGACACATGGCATTAACGTACCATATTATCATGTCACGTGGTACTTAACTTGACACGTTATCATCTAACTAACAGAAATACCAATTTGATTTACGTTTTATCTTTTAAAGACTAATATAATTAAAAAAATTATTTAAAAACTAATTTAAAGAATAAATGATCTTTTAAAGATGAATTTGATTATTAACCTTATAAAGTATTTATTCTTAGTTCATTAGTAATAAAATTTTTACAGAAAAGTTCATTATTAATTACTCGTTCTTTTTTTTTTAATGAAACGTTTTTGTTAAAATAAAAATCTGGAGAATATCCTATATGTCCTTTTTGCTTGATGTTGATTTCTGAATCAGTCGAAAACAATATTTTTTTTTTCGGTGACTCAAAAACAATAATAAATAGCCTCGCTGAACATTAACTGGAATTGGCAGAGCGCATTTTCAGTGTCCATTTCGTGCTTTCTCTATTAATTACTGAATTTTTTTTCATTTTTTTTCTTTAAGAAAAGAAAATGCAAAACTTTGATGAGGTTCATCACAAGGCTGAGTTTTTTAAATACTGTGAGAAGTGTGTGTTTCTCTTTAATATTTTTTTTAGGTGAGTTTAACACTGATATGGGAGAGAAAGAATTTTTTGTCAGAAGATACAAAACGTTGGAGACTTCCAACGTTTTGTACATGATTTAAATTTTTTTAATAAATAAAACCAAAACGGCACCACAGGGGTGGATCTCCGGTACTTCAGGATAACAATGAAACAATGCATTGTTTGTTTATCTCAATCATTCTTTGCAACCATAAAAACGAGTAAGATTAAAGGGTTCGAGCAAAACTTAGCATTAAAACACTAAATCCCTTTTTCACTATGAGAAATTTTCGTGGATCCTATCCATGCCATTTTCTGATGAGCAGGATCCTCTTTGAGAGGCAGGCTCAGAGCATACTTTTATGACACTGGATTGAGAAAGAAGGAAACAACACTAGCTAAGCTTTCAGAGAGAGAAGGAGTATTTAGAACATTTTGTAAGATAGAAAAAGTGGATATATTACAATGTTTTTTCTGATCTGATTACAACTGGGGTGAGCACCTCCTTTTATAGAGGTCTCTAGATAGAAGTGATATCTTACGAAATCTAAACAAACCTATCATACAATGCCAACTGGAAGATAAGGACAAGCCTTATCTTTTTTGGCATTTTCTAGGCATGTGACTGAGGTCACTTTATTTCAGCACACTCATAATTATACATAGTGGGAACAACAGTGTCCTAATAAAGGGATGGTTTGAAATAGTCTTCTGGAAGGGTCTCATCACCATCTGAGAAGGATGAATTAGAAGCCAAGTTGACCGCTCTAAGATCCATATCCGAGTCATGTAGATAGGCAAGCGGGTCTTCAGTGTTTTCTTCATTTGGATCTTGGGCATCTTGCAGATATGGGTCATATGGGTTTGAGTTTGGGCCTTCAGCATCATTGGGTATTCCTGCATCAATTCTAGTTGGGCTTGGTGGTAAGGCATACACTCTTCCACTTAGATCTTCAGAATTCAGATCTTCTTCAGTATTTCTGTTTGGAGTATGTGTAGACGTGCTGGGTTGGTCTCTTGGAGCATAAAAAGAGTATTGTCCAAATTGATTGACTATTCCAGAAGTTATAAATCTGGACTAGATCTTGGAGGGTTATTGGGGGAACCTCTGTTTGAAATGGGAGTCCTTCAACTACATCTCCTTCTCCATATAAACCAGGTTGCCAAAGTTGACAAAGGTATTTGGCCAAAGCATTTAGGACTGTCTTCTCATCTGTGGGCCACATGGTAGAGTATCCAACAATATCGACTCTGTTCATGGTGTGAGGATCTCTTCCAGTGAAATAACTCCTCTATAAGGTGACAAAACAACAGAATTTCTATTTTGCCTTAGAGGATTTATTCCATAGTTGGTGTCGCTCGAGCATATTATACAACATTCCTCTCTATGCATCAAGTGGTGCATACATAGAGAATAACCTGACTAGATGAGACTGGGCTTGAGATCGGTTACACAAGATGTGATATATAGAAAAAATGGGCAATATGATAGCACATGTATACATGGAAGAAAGAGCCCAGATATACCACATCATTTCCTCTGGGATAGGTCTTTGGATTATTGGTATAGTGCAAAAGGGGGTATCCATGTTGAAGTACCTTGGGTTTGGATGGATCTGGGTTATGATAAGGAGCTGGTGTAGCCAGTAAAACAAGGTTTGCCTGACTAGACTGTCTATTTAAAATTCTGTCTGGGGTGTTGCTTGGAGTGGAAAAGGGCCAATCTTTCTTCTGTATGGGCTTCTGTGGAGTGGGCAGTCAGGGAATGGAATCATGTATGAGGGCTTGTAGGAACTTATGGTGCAAATGTAATGGATTGGTTTGGGGAGTGATTCTATTGCTTTGGGGGGTGGTTCTTTGGTTGGCCTGGATAGGAAATCAGCAAGTGTGTTTTGGTGGCCTTTTATGTGTCTCACTTCGAATTTATAGCGGGAGAACTAGTCTTTCCATCGCAAGAGTTGAGAGTCTGGTAAGATCTTTTTCTTGATCTCTAGCATTGATGGGAAAGAGGTGTTATTCATTTTCACAGTGAAATGATAAGAACTGAGGTGGAAATTGAATTTTTCTATTCCTCTTTTGACAGCAAAAATCTCTTTGTAAGTGGCATGGTAATGTTTTTCAGATTCTTTGAATTTTTCGCTGGCATGCGCATAGTAGTGTCTTGCCCCATCAATCTCTTCAAGCAGCACAGCTCCCCAGAATTCATCACTAGCATCTGTCTACAATATTCTCTTTCCTGTGCTGGGAATCTTTAAAGGAGGGGGTCCTCTGCTATATTCTTCAGGGTTTTGACAGCTGTGGTTTGCTCTGATCCCCATGGTGGGGGATTCTTTTTCAAAAATTTTGATAGCTGGCTGGTGTGTTTGGTCACATCTGGGATAAAGTCTCTGATGTAGTTGACGATTCCCAAGAATTGCTGGACTTGTTTGACTGTCATGTTCTCATCAGGGAAGTTGATTAGCCCTTTAGCAATATGTTCTCCTGGTTGGAAAAATTCATCTTCGAAAATCATCCCAAAAAATTCGATTCTTTTTTCTTTTTTTTGCAATAGAGCTCTTTTTTGCTGATAGCATGATTCCCTAATTTTTGATGATTTGAGTGAATTGGGCCAGAAGTGCCTTGTGGGCTTCATTGTCTTTTGAGAACAGTAATATATCATCAATGTAAATGAGTGTGGAGTGTAATATGGATTCAAAGATTTTGGTCATAGCCTTCTGAAAAAGGGACGGGGCTACTTTGAGTCCAAATGGCATTACTGTCCATTGATATTGGGTTTCAGGAATACAAAATGCTGTTTTGTATCTATCCTCAGGGTGGAGCCTAATTTGCCAAAAACCAGCCTTTAGATCAAACTTGCTGAATATTTTTGCTCCATTTAACCTCTGTGTAGTAACTGAGATTTTTGGTAAAGGAAACTTATCATCTTGTAAGAAGACATTAAGTGGCTTATAATCAATGACAAGCCTCTTCTTTCCTCTATTTTGCTCGGCTCTTTTTTCAACATAAAATGCTTGACATGCCCAGTTAGAATTGGTTGGTTCAATGAGTCTTTGAACAAGAAGGGCTGCACATTCAGCTCTTGCCAACTTTAGATCTTCAGGGTTCATTCCTGAATGCGTGGCCTTTGTTGGGTTGATGTCTTCATTCTTTTTGAAAGGGAGGTGAACATAAAATTCTGGATTCTTCCACAAAGGTGCATGATGATTGAATTGGTCATAGCTGTCACAACAAGCACTAATGAGTAGTTGTTGGATCTCCCTATATTCTTCTGGAGCTTCTTGGATTTCAAAAATGCTTTGCATCCCCGCAAAAGATAAAAACTGCCCTTTGTAAGTTAGGCCAGTGAGTTTAATATGCAACCCATAAGTTCGGAAGAATGCATCAAAACTAAATAGAACATCTTTATCTGGGAGATAGCTTCCCAATACCCTGAGCCAAGTGGTTTGGCCTACAAAAATTTCCAAACCAATGGATTTTTTGGAAATAAGATTGATGGTGAAATAAATAATTAAAAAAATAAATAGGCATAACTTATTTAAAAATCCAAGAAATAAATAATTAATAAATAATTAAAAAAATAAGCATAGCTGAAAACGGCGTTTGCCGTTTTGTCTAGGAGGCAAAAAATTTTTAATTTAAAAACAGAAAACGGCGGTGCCGTTTTGTGTTGAAACAAATTTTACCATTGAAAATGGTCAAAACGGTGGTGACGTTTAGTACAAGTATAAATAAAAAAAATTTAAAATTAGCTATATAAGGTATGCTAGTGTTATACGAGAAACACCTTGAGTAGAGTAGAAAGTGAACAACACAAAGTTATTTGCCTTCAAATTTTCAGAGAGCTTAGAGCTCTTTCTTCTTTAGCAATTGAATTTGTTCTTACTTCTTTAGCTGCTGAAGTTGTTCTTCATTCTTTAGCAGTTGAAGTTGTTCTGCATCTGTTGAGTGAAATAAGTTGTGGGTAAATGTAATAAGTGTATAAAATGGAGAGTTATGTTAGTTTAAAAATATATTTCAATGGTAAGATTTTGTATGATACACATGAGGGTGTGAGTTTTTTGTGTGAGAATCCATGTGTTATTATTGTTCCTCTTTCAATAACATATGAAGGACTTAAGAGTGTACTCTGTCAGAGTGTAGGTCAGCAAGGCCGGAAGAGAGTGACCAATATTTTATATAGGCAGCCTGTGTTAGTATTTGGTGGTTTCATTCAATTTCAAGTAATGCACGTGGCTGATGAAGCTAGTATACAAGGAATGTTTTCGACCTACCATCAAACTAGAGCACGAGCTTCACTTATCGAGTTATATGTTGAGTGCGAAGAAATTAAAGATATTGATTTTTCGGAACCCAATATAGACTGGATGGGTTATAATACCGAAAGTGATGAAGAGTTTGAAGGTAATTATGAAGTTGTTGGTCTAACTGAAGATGTGGAAAAAGATGATATATCAGTTAAGGGAGATGTAGCAGATGTTGCTAATGCACTAGTGGATCAACATCCATCGGGAGAGCCATTGTTTATGCATATTTTGAATCTTGATGCCATGCATGTTCCAGAATTTTCTGAATATGTCAATAGAGGTAAATTTTTTTTTATTGTTGTTAGAAATATTTGAATTATTATTAGTATTGTTACGTTGTTATTATTATTATTATTACTAATTATTATTAGTCTTTTTATGAAACGGAGGTTATTATTATTATTATTATTATTATGGTAAAGTATACTTTTTGTCTCTGAAGTTTGACAAAAGTTTCAAAGATGCCCCTAAGTTTTATTTTGTTTCAATTTTATTTCAGAAGTTTTCGATTTGCATCAAATATACTCCTGACGGCTATTTTTTCAACAAATTTAAGACCAATTCAACAACAATTTCATAAGAACAATCCTCAACACAAGCAAATTAAGCATAATTTTCATGCATTATTGTTAGATTGGTCTTAAATTTTTTGAAAATTTAGCCGTCAAGGGTATATTTGATACAAATCGAAAACTTCTGGGACAAAATTGATTCAAAATAAAATTTAAGGATATTTTTAAAATTTTTGCCAAACTTCAGGGATAAAAGGTATACTTTACCCTTATTATTATTATGCAACGATGATTATTATTATTATTATTATTATTATTATTATTATTATTATTGTTATTATTATTATTGTTATTATGCGTTACAAGAATTATTTGAATTATTATTAGTATTGGTACGTTATTGTTATTATAATTAACACTAATTATTATAAATATTATTAGTATTATTATTATCTAACGGAGGTTATTATTATTATTATTATTATTATTATTATTATTATTATTATTATTATTATTATTATTATTATTATTATTATTATTATTATTTTGTTTTATCATTCATGCAGTTTCTACTGTTGTCGTAGATGGTGAATTCGTCGTTGGAATGGAGTTTAACTCTAGAGAAGCTGTGATTGCAGCAGTTAAAGAGTATACCATTCAGAGGGGTGTCGATTATAGGGTGTATGAATCTGAACCGACAACATTTTATGCTAAATGCGTACATTATGGAACAAGTTGTGATTGGCTTATCAGAGTTAGTCTTATAAAAAGACAGTATTGTTGGGTGATAAGGAGGTATAACGGTAGTCACACGTGCATCAGATCTACCATCTCTCAAGATCATGCCAAACTGGACTCTGGTACAATTGCAGAAGCGATAAAATCATTGGTTGAAGCCGACCCATCTCTGAAGGTGAAATCTGTAATTGCTGAAGTGCAGTCGAAGTTCAACTATACAATAAGTTATCGCAAAGCATGGTTGGCCAAGCAAAAAGCAGTTGAGAAAATATTTGGTGGGTGGGAAGCTTCTTATGAAGCTTTGCCGACATGGTTTGAAGCAATGGTTGCAAAAGAACCATCAGCAGCTGTTGAGTACGAAACTGCATATGCTTATCGAGGGGATGAGTTGGTTGAGGATCTCAGGATTTTGACGCGAGTCTTTTGGGCTTTCTATCCTTGTATTAAAGCATTCAGAAGCTGCAAGCCGCTGGTACAGGTAGACGGCACACACTTGTATGGAAAATATAAAGGGGCTCTCTTGGTTGCAGTATCACAAGATGAAAATGGGAATATCGTGCCTCTTGCATTTGCCATAGTTGAGGGTGAGACCGCCGATGCTTGGCACTTTTTTCTTAGCCATCTACGAACGCATGTAGTTAATCGAGATAGTGTTGGTCTTATCTCTGATCGACACGAGTCCATTATCTCAGCTGTAAGTCGTAGTGATGGAGCATGGCAATATCCGAGGGCTATTCACATGTTTTGCATCAGGCATGTAGCTTCTAACTTCTTGAGAAGGTTCAAAGCGTCAGGAATGCAGAAGCTGATTGTCAACATAAGTAAATAAATTATTTACATTTTATGCAGTTTGTGGCCGACGGTGAAAAGTTAACAACAAACTGATGGTATTATCTGGATTCCGTTGTTCTCTTATGGCAGGCTATTCTAGAACAGTCCGTAAATTCAACATGCGTTACGAGAGAAATTGTGAGCGGGGTGTGGCTTACAAGCAGTGGCTCGACAATATTCCTCGATCACAATATGCCTTGGCATATGATGAGGGACATCGCTGGGGACACATGACCACTAACCTAGTGGAGTGCATTAACGGAGTTTTGAAAGGAGCACGTAATCTTCCTGTGACAGCCCTTGTCAAGGCAACTTTTTACAGACTTAATGCCTTGTTCACAAGGAAGAGGGCCGAGGCCGAGGCTCGTATAAGTGCAGGTCATTTATTCTCCGAGTATGCAACTGAGAAAATCCAGTCTAATCAAACGGCATCAGGAAATATCCAAGTTAATTTATTTGACAGGCAGAACGAAGTTTTTGAAGTACGAGAGATGCCCAGCGATTTAGAGTTTGCAGTAAATCTGCGTCTAAGACATTGCGATTGTGGTGAGTTTCAGGTCGATCGAATTCCTTGTCGCCATGTATTTGCCTGTTGTGCAAACCAGCGCCTAGATTGGAAGTAGTATGTGCATGAGGTATATACAATGGCAGAGATCCGAAAGGTGTACAGAACCCGATTCAGGCCACTAGGAAATCTAACAACATGGCCTGTGTATCAAGGACCACGACTAGTACCAAATCCTCACCTCAGGCGAGTGGCCAAAGGTCATCCTAAAAAAACACGCTTCTTGAATGAAATGGATGTGCGTGATTTACGTGGTCCTAGGCGTTGTAGACTTTGTGGTGGTGAGGGTCACAGCTGAAGTAGATGCCTGCATCGTGGAGGAGCTAGTGCTAGTGGTTCGGCTCCGAACGAGTAGTTGTCAACTTGGCTGATTTTTTATTGTCCCATTTATGTTATTTACTCTTATATTCAGTTGTATCCATTTAACTCAGTTGCTCTTATTTTTAGTTGTATCCATGTAATTGATTTAATCTCTTTTTTAGTGTTGTCCATTTAACTTGTTTAGGTGATATTCAGTTGAAGTTTGGTTCTTTCAAGTCACATTTCACACAATTCAATAGTTAAACTCTTACATTTTTAAAAAAATTCGGACATAACCCCTTCTAAAAATGGACTTAACCACCCTTTAGGGTTCTTTCAATCTCAACAATTCATCAACCATGTTCACAACAATCTAAACCCTAGTGTGCACTATCATTAAACAATAGTCTCTTTATATATGTATAATAAATATTAGTATAATGGTTCATTTAGAGAAAATTTTCTTCATGCTTCGTGCCATTTTGGAACATCCTTTCTTCACCCTCTTTTTAATGGTTGACAGAGACCATCTACAGGCACTTTTACGAGTTGGGTCAATCCTAAGGTCATATCCCTTATTCTGGGCACCTGAATGATAACAAAAATTAGCCCTGGTCAATACTCATGTATCAATAATATGAATACCAACCCTAATCAAGAAACAATAGGGTGAATAGCAAACCTAAATCAACAGCCAAATAGTATTTTTAACACAATACTATTACTATATCACTAAATAATATCTCATAAACATAAATATCAATCCCATTCAATGCATAACAATCAAATTACCTGCACCAGCTTCATCAATCATTTCATCACTTGTACCGCCCTCATCAACCGCATCAGGAACTAAACCGAGCTGATCGACTTCATGCTCCCCTGCACAAGTCTCCTCAACCGCATTGTCAGTCTCCTCCTCATCCTCTTCGGGCATAGAAATCCGTGTCGGAGTCTGCCGACATCCAATCCCCCTATGAACACTCCTACCAGAATCAACAGAGCTCCTCGACATAGAGTACTCAAAAAAGGACCGCGGTGGACGACTTGCATCCAAAGATAATCGACCAGGACCTTCTTGAGGCACCGGCACCTGTACAGGGTCATGGGTAGAGAATAAATTATCTACCCATTGAGATGACTCAGGACCCTGAACCCAATCAATAATATGCCTATACTGTTCCTCATCATGTGTCGATGTCCCTAGTATTTGTGTCAACGAATAGTGCGGTGCCTGGGTCGGTATGTATTCCTCGTGCATCGTAGAGGGCTGTGTGTATGGCTGTATGGTAGGCTGAGTGAAAGGTTGTGCATATTCCTGTGAGTATGGTGGATATGATATAACAGGCTGAGTGAGAGGTTGTGAATATGGTTGTGCGCATGGTGGGTATGCATATGCTTGTGGATGTGGTAGGTACGGATACGGTGGGTATGTATATGGCTGTGAATATGGTTGTTGATCTCCAACGTAATCGTGCACTCGTCGTGTGGAAGATGAAATGTGTGCGTCTCAGGCCGCCACCTTTCAACTAGTGCGTCTATAGTTGGACCGTGAGACATGATCCTTCCAATCTGAGATATATGATAGAATCCGCTCTTTCTGAGTTGTTCTTCCACCCTAGCATCATATGAGTCTATTTGGTGTATACGTAAGTGTCTAGTGCGCAAATTTCTTGAACCCTGATAACAAAAATAATAACTAACCGTCAATAACCAGAACTAGTCAATATTACTAAACTAATACTCGGTTTAGTAACAAATATAATTAATAATTACTAAAAATTCAAATAATTTATAATTACTAATTGAATTATTAATTATTAAGCATAACAGTAAACACAAAAATTACTTACATATATAGGATGTTGAAGATATTCTGATATATGCTCGTCAGCACGTGTGATGTCACGTTTTTCTATTTTTATCTTTAACACTACATTAAAATAATATAGAAAGAAATTATTTATATTTTTTCTTTTTTCTTTTTTACTGAAAACAATAATAATAATAACTCTTAATCTATTTACTAAATACATATCCTAAAAATTACTAATTATCCGATCTAAATATGTTGCCATTATTTTTCAATATATATTGCAAAAAATGTCTAAAATTACTAAACATACTAAAATTTAATAACAATGATTTTGTTTTCCAATAATTAAATATATATATATATATATAAAATAACAATAATAATAATTCAATTTTATTATTAAAAACTTCACGCACTACATATATAAATTAACTAAATTTAAACTAATAAAAACTGAAACACCTAATATTTTATATAAAAAAAATTTAAAAAATAACCCATGCTCATTAGATAATAATTAAGGCTATATATTTTAGTTAAATTTTAACCTAAAAACCTAAATCACTAAAAAATTATATCCGAATTAAATAAATAATTCTATTTTAAAATTAATTATTTTAAATAAAACTAAAATTATTAAATTTTTTCGAATAAATTATTTAAAATATAACTAAAATTACTAAAAACGTCTGTTTCTCAAAAAAGTAAAAATTAAAACAAAATTAAACAAAAATTTTAAAGCAGTCTTTTTCTCACATAAATTATATAAAATCAAACTAAAATTAATAAAAATTCTGTTTTTTAAAAAAATTAATTAAACAAAATTAAAATTAAAAAAATATATACTAACATTCAACGAATAATATACATTAACGATACGCTAACAATTAATACTATTATTATAACTATAACAAAGATAATATATTTTTTACTACTCCTAATCAAGAACTAATAATTAATTTATTCATCTACGTAATCAAAATGTAACCACCCTACTCCCATAAGGCCTGTGATTTTTTTTATTCTTTACGGCGTTCGCTGACATGCATAGGTTTATATATAAGTAGCATAGATAACGAATTAGAATTAGAACACGTAGCGCAAAACTTTTCTTTTAGTGCTTCCAAGCGACGAACCTTTTTCCGATTCAATTATTCTATGGAATAAGTATTCCCTTGAACCATATTAGTTAGATAATTCAAATTTTTGAACCGGTTTGATTTTTCTTCTCCCGATTCAACCAAACCATGCTTTCCTTAAATAACCCAGACCTAGAAAAACTCTGATTAAACTCATCTTCCCTTCTTCTCTCACAACCGAACGTGTTGTCCAAGACCATGATTACCTCTTCATGTAATCAATACTGTGATGTGGTGTTGCAAGAGGAAGAGGCCACGAAGCCTTGTCACACCAGCTCACCTCTTCCCACCTTCTGTAGATATATATAGATGAGCCAAGTCTCTCAATTTTCCTAGAAACCACACGAAGAGAAGAAAGGAAGCAAGAGTGGCGGCCAAGAAGAAGGAAGAGGAAGACCCAGCAGAAATCATCATCATCTGCGTGCGTCACCACCAAGAAGAAGGAGAAGGGTCATCAAGAGAGCTGCTACCCGAAGCCAAAGAAGGAACCTACCTCTTTCCTTTCCTGGTTTTCTTAGTGTTCTTCTTGTTAGGTAAGAACCAGTAACTTGTGTTCTGTTGATTTTTCCTAAATTAAAGATTCTACCCTTATTGAGCTCCAATTCTTTTAATTGGTAACCAAACCAATCAATTCAGCTCATCACAAGAGTAAGAACTCTTCTCTTGCTCCATATGCAACTCGGCCAATTAGCTCTATGAATTGACAAATCTCTTTAATTATGTTTGTTAGGGTTTTCTGATTTAATATAGCAAGGACAGACTTTGGTTTGTGAAATTCTCGAAGAGAGGTAAGGGATAGTCTATACAAGATATGTTACTTGCAGCTGTGTATACTGCTTATGATTGATGGTTTATCATGTGTTTGTTTGTTGAAAAGTGTATAATGAATTTTTGTTATGATAAAGATGCAGAAAAGTGAGTTTGAGTTATGAGTGGGTCTTTGCAACAAGGGATAAATTAATGAATATAAACTCTTAGAGCTGTGTTGATTATGCTAGCAACTTTAGTTAGTCAAAAGAAAGGTAAAATTATGGTTTTAGATGAATCCTAGGCTTGAATATAGGATTTGGTATGTGAGGTTGTTGGAAATGCTTTGTGCAGAATTTCTGCAGAAATATGCATAATTGGCAGTAAAACGAATGATTTTCTGGGAGCAGTCCAGACCTAATTTTTAGATGAGATTATTTTTTTATAAAACTTTAGTGTGTCTTGAACATGCCATAAAAATTTCAAAGAATTTGGCCAAGCGGTTTGGAAGATATGATTTTTTGAAGTTTAGTGGTTGCTGCAGATTTTTCTGGTTTTCTGGTTCTGCAGTACCAACTTTCAGATACTATAACTTTTAATTTAAACAGAATTTAGAGTTGACTTCAAAAGAATTTTAAAGATCTATTAGTCTATTTTAAGTGAGTACAAGTTTCATATTCATATCTATTTTATAGACTTAGATAAGTCACTTGAAAAATCAGTTGTTTGCTGGAAACTCTGAACTGGTTTATGAAAATAGGGCTGTGTTCCTAAGCTCATAACTTTTTCATGTGACATGGTAATAATCTGAAATTTAGTTTTCTGGAAAGCTGAAAGAGTCTTGTCTAAGTACATAAATTTTGAAAGGCAATGGATGAGAACTGGATTTTTAGTGAATTTAACAAATTTACTGCTCACTGCTATTTTTCTGCAATGATAGCAAAATTTTAAAATATTTGTACAATTTTCAGTTATGGTCGGAATGTCCCAGAACCAAGTTTTATTTTCTAAACCCGTGATTTTACAATAACTAAATGGATTAAAGAGAGTATAATGACCAATTAAGAATGTTTACCTGGTAAATAGTTAAGGAAAGTTTGAACATTGTTAAAGTTGAGGAAACCCGTAAGGGTGGTTTTAGTGCTATTTTAGAGGAGATTATGTCTGAATTTCTATAAAAGTTTAAGGACTTAGTTTAATGAAGATGTGTAAGTTGTCCCTAAGAAAGGTTAAAGTTAAAGACAATGATATTGAGAGATAAAGTGAAGAAAGAAAAATGAGGAACAAGGAATGAAATAAAAGTTGAGAATTATATTGAATGGGCCTTGTGCCGAACTGCTAATGCGAAAGTGCCTGCCTAATGGATAGCCTGAGATTGCTAATGCGGGAATGTTCGCCTAATTGATAGCACTGTTCTTTATTGTGATACACATTGAAATGTTATTATAATGAGGCCTAATTGACACGGGTAACCGTGATGCCAAGGTGTCTAATTGACACAGTAAAGAGACCATACTCGGGGTTCACTCTGAGTAACGTCGGGTTGCGGGTAGACAACCGACGCATGAGCTTATGGCCTGCACTAGGAACAGGCATGCATCATCTTATTTGCGCATATGAACTTCTTGTGAATTATTTACTGTCATTTCTTTCTTGTTCATGCTACTTACTTGTTATAAATATGTTTGTGCCTTGAGTCTCTGTGTTTGTTCTTTTTCTGTTTCATGACAACTTAGAGATAAAGACCCTAGGTTCCCCTTTTTCCTTACTGAGAACTCTAGGTTCTCACCCTTCTTTTCTTTCTTTTCCCCCTCCCCAGGCGGGTCCGGTAGAGGAGCCCTGTGAGTTTCGTTCTAACCGCTGAGCTATGAGGATCCGGCGCGCGGCGGAGTCTTCATATGGAGCATGTTTTGGACCTCTTTCTTGCACAATGTTGGAGATCACTCCAGAGTTAGTCGCAGTGGATCTTTCGCTCCTGTTTGATGATCTTAGTATCACTTTCCCCTCACTTTTGTAGTACTTTTAGAGGGGTAGGACGTCTTAGTAGTTCGGTTCCAGCTTAGGAAACCCGTGTGAGGGTTGGGACTAATTTCTTCTTTTGTATCTGTACATATAACTTGGTGTGATACGCGGCTTTGATGGATGACACGTATCCTTGAACTTAACTCATGTGTATATTATATATATGTTTATATATGTTATTTTCTGTTGCCTTGTGTTTTCTTACACGACAACTCTGAAGAAACTAACCTTGCGAGCAACTAAACGCTATTCCACGAGTAGTAATATGTTCACGATTGAACCGATAAAGGCTTTTATTGATATTAATTTATAAAAATATGAGTCTAGAGCTAAGTAGGCCGCACGACGAGTAACACCTGGACATTTGGCATTGGTCATGACGTGTCAAAAGTTGGGGTGTTACACAAAACATTATTTTAAAAATATTACATACTGTTTTTTTTTAACTTTTACTTCAAAACAATAAGATTAATCCTAATTAATTACTAATAATACGTTTAAAATACTAACCTTTTTCTATCTTTGACTGTTGCCATTGTCCTTGTTGCGGGAATGTGGGGCTGCCGTTTTTTTTGTTGTGGGGATGTGGGGTAAACAAAATGAAGAAGAAAGAATGAAGACTATGGATAAGAATAATGGAGACTATGGACTGAAGAAGAAAGAACGAAGGAAGAAGAGAGTTGGCGTTTTCATCAACGTGTGAGAAGAGAGAGGAACCTGCCACGTGTTGATCATGCACAACAAAACGTCGGTAACGTTTTGATCAAAATGTCAGTGACGTTTTCCACATAACGACATTGACGTTTTCTTTGCAGCATTTGACGGCTCCCATAACGACGTTAAACTCTCCTGTTTGGTTATTTTGGTGGGTAATACCACCTTTGGCCCAATATTAAAAAAAAAGTTCACATCACAACATATAAAAAGAGAATCAAAATGGATTTTTTTAGAGAAAGTATAAAAAATTAGTTTTAGTTAATTAATATTGGTTAATTTTTTTCATTTTAAAAATCGTATTTTTTTAAAAGATTTAGATTTAGACTTTATAATTTATGATTAGAATTAAAGAATTATCAGTTAAAATTTACAATTTAAAATTATTAGTAGGTAAAAAAGAACAGTAGAAAAAATGTTTGTATGTATTTAAATGATTTAGAATGATACAATATAGAAAGGTATTTACAGGTGTTAAGAGAATTAAAATAATAAAGATGTAATATCCTATAATAAATATTCAGAGATGTTAAATAATGCTAATTGATCTAATTGATCCTAATTATACTCTAACATCTTTCCTCAAACTCAAGTAACAACTTTAGTTTGAAACTTATTTAAAATAACGAAATAAAAAAAATGCATAAACTGATTAGAACGGGTGCAAATGAAACTGCCTAAAGGAAGCGCAGATGGAACTGACGGAAGGAAGTGCAGATGAAACTGCCATAAGAAAACGCAGACGAAACTACCACAAAGAAAGCACAGAAGGAACTGCCGAAATGGATCGCAGATAGAACTGTCGGAAAGAATGCAGATGAAACTGCCGCAAGAGTGGTCAATTGCCAAAAAACTGCTGAATAGATGGTGAACTGTCAGAAAACGGCTGAAAAGTGACAAAATGCAAAAGGATGGTAAATTGTCGAAAGATAACGAAAAACATATGGTTTCTCCATGAGAATAAGAAAAGGGGTAAGTACTGTTTTGGTCCCTAAAGTTGAGCGTGAAAATCGAAACCGTCCCTCATCTAATTTTTTATTTAGAATCGTTCTTAACGTTTTTTTCGTATTAAAATCGTCCTTTTTAATAAATTTTTTTATGTTATTCCTAAACTACCCCTATTCCTATTTTAATAATAAAAATAAAATAAAAAAGAAAACGCGTGGGGGGGGGGAAAAGGGTATACGAAGGGAGAGGGGAGGGGAAGGGAAGAGGGGGAGGGGGAGGGGGAAGTGGAAGGGGGGAGGGGGACGGTGTCGGCGAAGCTTGGAGCTGCCGTTGCCGTCGCCGTCGCCGAAAGAAAGGAGAGAACGGGATACAGAGAAGCGGGGGTGGGGAGAGAAAGAAAGGACGGGGGAGAAACAGGGAGGATGGGGGAGAGAAGGGGTCCTCGCCGCCGCCGCTCCTCCTCGCTCCTCGCCCTCGTCGTCACCGCCTCGCCCTCGCGCCGCCGCCGTGCCCTCGCGCCTCGCCCTCCTCGTCGAGCCGTTTCTGCTCCTCCTCCTCGCCCTCGTCATCGCCTCGCCCTCGTCATCGCCGCCTCACCCTCGTCATCGCCGCCGCCTCCTCCAGAACTCTGATGATGATGACGATGATGATGATTTTCTGGATTATGGGTTCTGATGATGATGATGATGATTTTCTGAGTTGAGTTCTTGTTTTTTTGAGTTTGAGTTCTGGGTTTGTTTTTTTGAGTTTGAGTTCTAGATCTGAGCTCTGGGTTCTGATGAGGATAACGATGATGATGTTGATTTTCTGAGTTTTGGTTGGTGTGATGCAGATAGTGATGGAGTGGCAGTGGGTGGGGGTGGTGTTGGTGTTGGTGGTGGATGGTGGTGGTGGTGGTAGTGCTGGTGTTGGTGGTGGTGTTGGTGCTGGTTGTGGCGGTGGTGTTGGTGTTGGTGGTGGTGGTGGTGGAGGAGGTAATTGTGTTGGTAGTGGTGAGGGTATTTTTGTCCAAAAAAAATTAAAAGGACGATTTTAATACGAAAAAAAACGTTAAGAACGATTCTAAATCGAAAATTAGATGAGGGACGGTTTCGATTTTTACGCTCAACTGTAGGGACGAAAACAATACTTACCCCATAAGAAAATAGTGAATAAGCTAATCGGTAAGGTAAGAAAAATATGAAAACATTGACAAAAAAAAAAGAAAAAAAATAGCATGGAAAAAAAGTATGAAAAGTACGATAATTTCACTAGAAGAAAATCAACTTATCCTCTTCAAGGAGGATACCATAGTTCTGATACCATGTTAGAAAAGACAAGAGAGAGTAGTAGAAAAAAGATTTGTGTGTATTCAAGTTATTTAAAATGGTACAATATAGAAAGGTATTTATAAGTGTTAAGAAAATCGAAATAATAAAAACATAATATCCTATAATAAATATTCAGATATGCTAAATAATGCTAATTGATCTAATTGATTTTAATTATACTCTAACAAAAATAAACAAATTAAATTTTAAAAAAATAACTAAAAAAAAAGCTTCCTAACATTAATTTTTTTTAGGCCTGCTACACATACAAGTCTTTTTGGCTTACAAGTCTTACAAGTTGGCACAAGTCCAACAAAACATACACATTACACTTCCACATTCAAGAGTAAATAAACGCACATTATTCAACCACTTCCTGTTTCCAAAGCGCGCTACTCACCATGCATTATGAACGACTCTTCTTCTTCTTCCTCCATGAAAACGAGTTTCTTGCAAAATTTGAAGATAATGGAACTTCAGAAATATACCCAAACGATTATAGAAATACACTCAAAGGATTACAGAAATACACCCAAAGAATTACAAAACTACACCAAAAGGATTTAAGAAATACACCCAAAATTCGTTGAAGTACACCTTATGCATAATTTAGAACTCTTTCTCTTTCTCTTCCTCATCTTCTGCTGCTTCTTTTTCTTCAAAAACGATTTCAGAGCTTGATGTCAAAAAACAATGGAAATCGAGAATAATGAAAAAAGAAAACAGAGAAAAAAGCACGTAAATGAAGAAGGAGAAAGAGAAGGCAAGAAACGAAAGAAAAGAAGAAGAAGAAGAGGAAGAGGAAGAAGAACGTGCAGCAAAAAGAAGAAGGTGCAGTGAAAACGTGCAGTAACCGTTCGAAGCGCGTTAATATAAAAGACTTGTAAAGACTTGTATAAAAAAAATGCTTGTATGTGGAGAATTTCTGATTTTTTTTATGTGAAAAATTTATCTCAATATACAATATTAAATACTATATAGATGAACACATAGATGAGTTATTAATCAAAGGAAGAAAAAAAATAACTAGGAATCAGGTTATTTGGTTACGGCTAGAATACAGATAGATTCAAGTCACAATAATATGGACAAGACGATGATCATGAATCCACCCTCAAAATGGTTCGAAATTAGCATGACATAGATATATGGATCCAGATTCTTTAAATTTTATAAAGTGAGAGATTAATCACTTTTAAATTAAAACAGTATAACATATATTTTATAAAAGTTATAAAATTAATAATAATTAATTTTTTATTTTATCATTTTTTTACTTTAGAAAATTCAAATTATATATATATATATATATATATATATATATATACCCCATCTTACTATGTAGTATGTAATAAGTTTATGCCATGTTCTTAAAATTTTCATCAGCCATATATATAAATATAGGTAAACTCTATCTAATTTTTCTTAATAAAAGATAAATTATCTCTTATGATAATACGTTTAATAACTAGTAAATGAAATAAATTATGTCATCATAGTTAATATTAACTCTTAATTTAACTTGAGTTTTGACAACTAATTAAACTAATTAAATATAGTAAATTTTTTTTTTTTGTAAATTACAAGAGTTATAAAAAAGATCTTATTTTATAATTTTTCTTAAAACCACACATATATATTAGTTAGATCTAATAATACAAAAAAAAAGAATTAAAAAATTAAAAAGAACAAATAAAAAGAAAAATTAAAAGGCCAAATCATAAATTTAAAAAAAAAAAAGTAGTTATAAGGTGTTAATTGAATAAGGATAGTGAATTCCATAGTTACTAAATGGAGTTGATATAAAAATGATGTGATTTTGTAGTTATAAAATTTAAGTGATTTTACTATAAATAATTAATTTGGTTGTCAAAACTCAAATTAAATTAAGAATTAATAATAATTATTTTAATAATATAATTAATTTTATTTAATAATTATTAAATTTATTATAGAAGATATTTATCTTTTATTTAAGAGAAGATTAAATAAAATTTACTATAAATATATGATCTTCATGTGTTTGTGTACTTCCCATCTATCTTTGAGAAAAAAGAAAGGAAAAGACCTGAAAAATAGAATCAGATGTGTAGAGCTATATTCCTACGTAAAACTTGCATTTATTTTATGGGTAATGCTAGGTAAAAAAAAAAAAACAGCCGGAACTTTTTTTATTTAGCATTCATTAATTGTCGCAACAATTAATAAATGCTAAATAAGGAAATTTATGGCTGTTTTTGGCTAATATTTTTTTGTTACTAAACATTTTCCTTATTTTATTTGTTGAATCTAACAATGACTCATAATAAGTACAATAAAGGCAGAAACATCTAGTTCTTCTAGCTAGTATGCATTAATCAAAATCATATTGAAAGAAAATTCTATTATGTCATCAAACAAGCCTCCATGACCAATTATAATATAGATGATGACATTTGAGTGAGGAAAAGACAAGTAGATATGACTTATGACTAGTTCATTTGGTTGAGCAGATAGAAAGTGTGAAGCCCTAATAATCATTTTATATTTACATTATATCTATATATGGAATGTGGGGTTACATTGATAATCTCAAGTATTAATATGTAAAACATTGAGTGGGAGTTCCACAATCAAATCCACTAGTACTAAAATAATTGGCATTTTAATTTATATGCTTCGGGTTAATTAAGAAGAGTAAACCCTAAGTTTTAACGGACATTGTAAGAACGTTAAAAGTTGTATATGGTCGGTGGTTGTTCAGGTGAAGTGTCACTCAGCATATATAAAAAATAATTAAAAATGATAATAAATAATTCCATTATTAGTTAATCAATTAGAACAAACCAACCATAATCACTTTAGTTCTTCTATTCATTATGAAATGAACATTTGAACATTTACACAACCTCGAAAATCTTGACTTGTATAGGTGCACGTATTCTATGACCTCTACTAATAAGAAAAAGTAGAAATTAGCGTAGAAGTTGTTTTAATGTAAAATTAATAGTTGAAATAAAATTAGTAGATGACAATTTAATTATAGGAAAGTTTTTAAGTATATCAGTACACTGATGTTTCAGTGATTTTTAACCGTTGATTTTAATTATATATATTATATATACTTTTTATAATTAAAATCAACGGTTAAAAATCATTGAAACACTGATATACCAGTACACTTAAAAATTTTTCTTAATTATATATGTCAAATTATCTAAGAGTTTTGAATTATCAATTTTAAATAAAGAGAACTTTATGTAAATTTCCGTTAAAAAATTGTAGATAGAAAAGAGGATATTCCAAAATTGGACTGGACTTTTTATGATGTAAGGCCATATCAAGTGATAGGCCCATGTGACTAGGTTAGTTAATGGATCAGATTTATTGGGTCTAACCTGTGTCTATAGTTTCCTTTGTGTGGTTCAAACTCAAGACTCCATGACCAAAAAAAAAAAAAAAAGCTCAAGACTCAATGCAGGTAAGGTAGCTTAAGGTCTTTGCAATGAAAAAAAAAAAATTGAACAATTGAACCTTCCAGTTTCCAAGTTATCGAGTGCAGTATTGATTCACAAAAGGATTCTCAATCCATGTCAAGAAATTCCTGTTATTAGTAACAAGAAAAGAAAAACAATAAAAAATAAAAAAATAATGACATACCTGGAATACCACCTAATTACACAATAAGATATCCTTTTAATAAGCAAAGCATCCATAACATGTTTCTCTCCAAGAACTTAAGTAAAATTGAGGTGGCCATAAAACGAACAGACCAATAAGATTAACATCCTGCATTGACATAAGGTTCTGTAAAGGCGACATCTAAAGGACGTAAAGTAGGTAACTTAATATAATAATTATATCAGTGACTTCATTCCACAATTAGAATCCACAATCTTTAAGTCACACAGAGATTGTTGGAAAATAAAAGAACAAGACACACACTCACGAAGAATATAAAATGAAAAGAAATGGTTTAAATTAAAACTAAATATATGAAATAATTACATATGTATTTATACTTTTCTTTGACGTCTAAACTTAATACATTCTAATAAACAAATGGTTTAAATTAAAACTAAATATAGACAACTTATTCATGCTGTGGTTTCTATTCATTCTTAAATTCTAACTATCAAATTTATTTTTAACATTCTCCTTTAAACTTGATAATCTTCCGATTCCAATCATTATCCTTAACTTTTGAAAAGCATCATATTTCAGAGGTCTTGTGAAAATGTCAGCAACTTGATCAACTGATTTCACATACTCAACCTCCACATGCATGTTCTCAATACATTGTCGAATGAAATGATACTTTGTTTCTATGTGCTTGCTTCTGTCATGAAACACTGGATTCTTTGCTAGGGCAATCGCTGACTTATTGTCCATCATGATCTTGGTGGATTCAACTTGCTCAAAATGAAGTTCCTTCAGTAGTATCTTCAGCCAAATTGTATGACATGCACAGGTAGTGACATCAACATATTCAGCTTCACAAGTTGAAAGAGTGACTATAGGTTGTTTCTTTGAACACCAAAAAATTGCATTATTTCCTAAAAAGAAAACAAAGCCAGTAGTACTCTTCCTGTCGTCAATATCCCCAGCATAATCACTATCACAATAACCCATTAATTTGAATTCATCTGAAGCTGAATAAAACATGCCATACTCAAGAGTGCCTCTAAGATAGCGAAGAATTCTCTTGGCTACCTTCATATAGATTTCTGTTGGATTCTCCATGTAACGACTAATTAACCCAACTAAAAATAAAATATCAGGTCTGGTACAGGTCAAATACCTTAAACTCCCCACGAGACTTCTGAATAATGTTTGATCAACTTTTCTTACACCTTCTTCCTCTTTGGAAAGTTTGACTCCACACTCCATAGGTGTATTGGTAGGATTGCAATCTAGCATATTGAGTTTCTTCAATAGCTCTCTTGCATAAGCCTGTTGTGAGATGAAAATTCCATCCTCTATTTGTTTCACTTCAATTCCCAGATAATAAGATATTAGTCCCATATCACTCGTATCAAATTCTTGAGCCATTACCTTCTTAAATTCTTCAAACATTATTTGATTGTTTTCCTGTGAATATAAGGTCATCCACATAGACACAAACAAATAACAAATTTCCTCTTTCCTCTTTCATATAAAGTGCATATTCATGAATGCACCTAGTGAAACCATTATCTTGAAAATATGTATTAAGATGACCATTCCAAGCTCTTGGAGCTTGCTTCAGTCCATATAAGGCCTTTTTAAGCCTTAAAACTTTATCTTCACAACCCTCAACAACAAAATTCAAAGGTTGTTTAATATAAACTTCTTTCAGAAGATTACTGTTCAGAAAAGCAAACTTCACATCCATTTGGTGGATTTTCCAGTTGTTCTGTGCTGCAAGTGACAACAATAGCCTTATCGTCTCCAAGCGAGCAACTGGAGCAAACACCTCATCATAATCTATTCCTTGCTTCTGCTTATACCCTTTTGCAACGAGTCTTGCCTTATACCTTTCTACATCACCTTTAGAGTTTTTCTTAATTCTGTAAACCCATTTGACTCCAATAGCCTGATGACCACTTGGAAGTGATGCAAGTTCCCAAGTGTTGTTCTTCTCAATTGCTTGAATTTCTTCCTCCATAGCTTGTATCCATTTCTCATCTTTGACAGCTTCTTTAAAACTTAAAGGCTCATCATTGGAGAGTAAACACAATAAATTTTCATCCTCTAGCTTTTCTGTTTGCTTATAGAGATCAGGGAGACTTCGATATCTATAAAGGCTTTCGCTTGAACTAGAGGATGGAGAAGACGATGATGATACTAGTGGGTTAATGCTGGTGTTGAAGGATCAATTTCGCCTTGCACTTCTTGCATCGGGGCTTCTTTTTCCTCAAAATAAGGCAGAAAATCATAAGTGATTTTATTTTGTGTACTCCAGTCCCACTTTGTATTTTCTTCAAACTCAACATCTCTGCTTATTATTACTTTATTATTGATGGGATTGAAGAATTTGTAACCTTTAGTATTCTCCTTATAACCAATAAATACAAGCTTTTGGCTCCTATCATCAAGCTTCGATTTTTCTTGTTCAGAAATTTGGACATATGCAATAGATCCAAATACCTTTAAATGTGATACATTAGGCTTCAAACCACTCCATGATTCTTGAGGTGTTATATCTTTCAAACTCTTGGTAGGTGAGCGGTTTGAGAGATAAACTACACATGCAATTGCTTCTCTCCATAATTCTTTTGTTAATGACTTACTTTTTAACATCGTTCTTGCCATATTTAGAATTGTCCTATTCTTTTTTTCAGCAACCCCATTTTGTTGAGGCGATCTAAGAACAGTTAGGGGACGTCGAATACCATGATTTTTACAAAACATCTTGAATTCATTTGAAGTGAATTCTCCACCTCTGTCAGTTCTGAGAGCTTTTATCTCATAGCCACCTTCTTTTTCAAGGAGGGCTTTAAACTTCTTGAATGCTTCAAATGCTTCGCTCTTTTACTTCAAGAAATAAACCCATATTTTTCTTGAATAATCATCAATGAAAAACAAAAAATAGGTGCTCTTACCAAGTGACAAAGGCTTGATAGGTCCACAAACATCTGCATGGATAAGCTGAAGTGGCTTGGTAGCTCTTGATTTGGACTGCTTTGGAAAACTCTTTCTTGAATGTTTTTCAAGTAAGCAAGCTTCACATAACTGATGAGGATGATCAATTGTTGGAATTTCGTTTACCATCTTTTTTGTTCCCAATTCTTTGAGCCCACCAAAATTTAAATGTCCATATCTCATATGCCAAAGCCATGGTGGATCTTTAATACATGACTTCAAACATATAACTCCACCGCTTCTCATGTTTAATAAGAACATACGATTTCTTGTCATAGAAACCTTAGCAATAAGATTTTCATTTTTATCTCTAAGCCAAAGATAGCGATCTTCCATGACTATCTTGTAACCATTTTTCATAAGTTGCCCAATACTCAAGATATTATTCTTTATTTTTGGGATGTAATAAACATTGGTAAGAATCTTATGACTTCTATTCTTCATCTCGAATAGAATCGTCCATTTGCCATTGATTTTTACTTTTGATTCATCACTAAAACGCACGTGTCCTTTTACGTTGGTGTCGAGTGCAACAAATTTACTCCTATCACCTGTCATATAATTGCTAGCTCCATTGTCAAGATACCACGTACTATCTTCAGAATCTTGATCTTCCTTGAGCGTAAGGAATAATGTTGGTTCTTCAACATCTTCACTGTGCACAACAAGTTTATTTTCTTCTTCTTTGGATATCTGACACTCCCATGAATAATGTCCATTCTTTCCACATGATGAATAGCATTCAATGTGTCTTTTGTCAACTGTTCTTCCTCTTCCATGACCTCGAGAAAAATTTTGATTTCTTTTCTCTTGAGAATAATTTTTCTCATCTCTTCCTCTTCCGTAACCACGTCCTCGTCCTCGTCCACGACCTCGACCTCGTCCTTGTCTTCCACTTTTGTTGGTTTCTCCTCTAGCATTCCACGAAAGTTTTGCCTGCAAGACATGTTCCACACGTTCTTGCTTGCCTTTATCCATTCTTTCTTTATGGGCCCGTAAAGAACCATTCAACTGATCAATAGACATCGTATCCAAATCTTTGGACTCCTTAATGGCTACCACCACATGGTAAAATTTTGAGTTGAAAGAACGAAGGATTTTCTCAATAACACGAACATCTTCTAATTTTTCTCCAAGCCTTTTCATTTGGTGCACTACCATAAAAACTTTGGTGAAATAATCCGAAATGGATTCAGTCTCCTTCATCATTAGAGACTCAAACTCAGCCCTTAGAGTTTGAAGACAAACCTTCTTCACCTTTTCAACTCCTATGATGAAATTTTGAAGAGTATCCCAAGCTTTCTTTGCATTGGTTATATCAGCAATCTTCTCAAACATATCATCATCTAAGTCTTGATGAATGATAGTAAATGCACATTGATCTTTCTTTCTTTTATTTTCTAATTCTTCCTTCTGAGCTTCTGTTAGCTTGTTCACATTCTCTGGTTCTACATAGCCTTTCTCAACCATCTCCCACACTCTTTGAGCACCAAAAATTGCTTTCATTCGGGTTGTCCAATTGTTATAGTTGAGCTTAGATAATTGTGGGTATTGAAAAGATAAAGTAGTTCCTTTTGATGAAGACATTTTATAAGTGGCTCTGATACCATTTTGTTGGAAAATAAAAGAACAAGGCACACACACTCACGAAGAATATAAAATGAAGAGAAATGTATTGAATGTATTTGTGTTGTTGTTTATGAAATAATTACATATGTATTTATACTTTTCTTTGACGTCTAAACTTAATATATCCTAATAAACAAATAGTTTAAATTAAAAGTAAATATAGACAACTTATTCAAACTGTGATTTCTATTCATTCTTAAATTCTAAGCATCAAGTTTATTTTTAACAGAGATAACTTAACCATTGCTACAAAACTCCACTTTAAATTAAGTAGATACTAATTATTAACGGTGAGTTCTACTATATAGATGGTTGTTGACTTCTATAGGTATAGAATTGTAGTGGCAAATATAGATGAAGACATCTGTCCCAAAAGGAGATAGAATCTGAATTTTGGCAGGAAACTTGCAGAAGAGATTTAGTGGTATTCACGTGAGGAGTAGAGGAGATTAACGCTTTGATTTGATAATTATATTTTACTATGATTATTAAGTTAAAGTTGATTACCGTCGTCCTGTATCTTGTGCTTTTCACGTTTTTAGAAGGATGTTTTTATGTTTAAGTCTGAAAATATTACTCTTATTCAGTACCCAAAAACAAAAATATCACTGCTACTATTCAATACCCAAAAAAAAAATACCCTAACTACTACTATGTATGCCATTTTTTTATTCATACATTACCCTCGTAGTCATCCATATGCAAAAAAAATTAATATTAAAATAAATAATAATAATAATAATAATAATAATAATTAAAAATAATTTTGAACACCATTTAATTAAATCTGCATGTGTTATATAAAATAATTTATAGTTAATTTCAGTTATATTAATTTAATGAATCATTTTAAATCAAAATAAGAATTTTATAATAATAAATCAAATAATAAAGTTTGATTTCTTTTATATTTATTTGAATTAAAAAAAAACTCAAGTATACAAGAATAGTAAAAAAATTAATTCTTCTCTTATAGAATTGCACATTTTTTATATTATTAAATATTATTTGAACACATTATTATAAACAAATATAAGCAAAAGAAACAAAAATAAAAAATATATAATTGTGATAAATACTAAAATATATATGCTTAAAATATTATTTTAATGAAATTATTTATATGATTTAAATCACAAATATTAATTATTTTTTTATAAAGTTATAATTTATAAATAAGTTATTAAAAATATCAATATATTATACTCAACAAAAAATTTAAAGACCAAAAAGTTATTAAAAATTTGTTATAAAAAAAATAATATTTGTTGCTATGAACATAAACCAAAAAAATTTTTCTAATGATAAATTGATAATTGTAGTATATATGTTTGCACCTAAAAATGTTGTTATAGAATACATTTGGATAAAAAAAATTAGATATAAAAGAATAAAAAATCCTTTTTAGCATATCTCAAATTAAAAGACATTTATATAAATATTCATCATATATTTAATAACAAAAAAATATATAATATTAGAATTTATGGCCTTACATTTTGCAAAACTACTTAAAAAAAAACAAAGAGCCGAGACTAAGAGCATGCCTCAAACAAAAGAGAAAAAAAAAATCAAAGACTTGTAATTACTTCACATATACTTTTTTGTAAACTAAGATTTTTTTAATTGTTAAAAAGGAACAAAAATTATGTTAATCCAATAGATATAGGTCCACTATTAAGCATTTACTAATTTATTGTATTAAAATTAATTATTAACACAATAATCTCTCATCACATGGATGAATAGTATAAAGTAAATTGTCTATCCTGCAGCTATATTTTAAAATATTCAAAAAATATCTCCTTCTGTGATAAATTACTACTAAAATTCTATACTTATAGAAGTTAACAGCCATCTACATAGTAGAATTCACCATTATTAATTAACTCAAATTATGCAACCATCTAGGCCTTTAGAAAGAAAATCTAAAACAGTTTAATTTCGATTTAAGAATATCTTGGAGAGTAAGTTACACCAAAGAATTCTTTTTTTTTTTTTACGAAATTCTATGGTACTGATGCTTGAATTTATCTTTACCTGTTGAAATTACGTGTCAATTTGATGGTGTATATGTGTGCCTGATAAAAATATCTGTTACACTAAAATCGTAAATTGTATCAGATCAACCCAATACAAACAGAATCTGCTCCCACAATTGATAGTATTTGTCACACACTTTACGTCTCATTACATTTTAAGCTTGTCATAAATCCCTGCTAATGACTCAGTTGAAGAAATATATTTTATAAGGCTTTCTGTTATTTTAATATTTATTTTGTGAAACTGGCTTTAGGTGTTAATGGGTCTTTTTTTCATGAGGAATTGATGAACTCTGTGTTATTTTAATATAAACCGAAGCACCATTGTATTGTGCAGCTTTAGCACCTGACCACCTGCCATCCCATCACTAGGCAACGGAAGGAAACTTGATACTTAACCCTAAGATCATGCCATATAAAATTATTGAAAAATTTTCAAGTACCGTTGATTTCAATTAATATATATTATATATATTTTTTACAATTCAGATCAACGGTTAAAACAACTGAAACACCAGTGTTTTCGGTACACTTAAAACTCTTCCAAAATTATAAATACAATAAGACTTTGTCATGATCATGCCATTATACTTAACGCTACGAAAGATTTTAGCAAAAATTAAATCGGAAGTCACACTACATAAACATTATTGGATCATATATTATACGGAAATATGCAACTAATTAAATGTACATGAAGCATATATTTTGTTATTGGGATAAATTAGACTTGGACTAAAATTTTGCCTATGCCTTCTTCCTAACGAATTCTAATTGTATCTAGTTGTTTTTACTCTCTACTCTCTTTGAATGAACCTGGAAACACCACCTGACACTAAAAAATGGTCTTCAGAAAAAGAAGATCTGGTGACCAGAGATGAGGGAAAAACTCATGAAGGAAGAGGTTTAGAGCGTAGAGGAAAGAAACACGCATGATACTAAAGCTTCTTACAAGGATAGGCTATTGGATGATGGTCTAGGAAAACTAAATCCAAATGAAATTGTTAAGATGGTGGCTGAAGATTACATTTCAGACAAAGACCCTATGGAGTAGGAAAAAGATGTTAATGCTCCCTTCAATCCAAAATCAAACATTGATGTCACTCTTGAAAAATATGACAAATGGTGCAAGCCGTGGAAACAAGCGCTAATTATCAAACCTTTTGGGAAGAAGTTCAATCTGCCTACCATGGAGAAATGGATTAGTAGAATATGGGCTAGGAAGGAGGCTGCGCGTGTTATGGATCTTGAGGAGGGTTTCTTTTTGGTTAGACTCTTTAACCAAGAGGATTATGCTCATGTTTTGAATAATTGCTGATCACTATATCTTGGTCGAGAGAGGTGGAGGCCCTTATTCATTCCTCAAGAAAGTGATGTACAAAAAGTTGTGGTGTGGGTTAGAATCCCCAATCTGCCGGCGAAATTATCACTACAAGAAAAAAGGTTTATGACCACGCCTTTATGAGAGTGGTGATTGAATAGAGATTTGATCACGTTTTTTTTGCTATGCTTCAAAAGCGTGGCAAAAAGGGTCAATGACCACGCTTTTATGAGAGTGACAATTGAAGCGAGACTTGGCCACGTTTTTTTTGCCACGCTTAAAAAGCGTAGCCGTAGAGAGAAAATGGCACGCTTTTAAAGCGTGGCAACAAGGTTTTATTATTGTGGCGTTTATAAAGCGTAGCCATTTCCTACAAGCCTTTTGGCACGCTTCAAAAGCGTGGCCAAAAGGTTTCCCATAAAAAAAATAAAAAAAGCTCATACACCCTTCTGAGTTATAACTTCATATTAAAAAAAGCTCATTCTTCATTTAAAGAAAGACCCGTAAGCCCTGCCCTAACTCCTTCAAAAGCCCCAATGCGACGACGACACTCCATTGTGCCTTGCCATAACCCTAATCCCTCTTCATTGTGCCTCAACCTCACCGCGACGACGACACTCCATGAAGAACGGTGCTGCGCTTGCAATGCCTCCGCCGGCAATCCCTCTTTCGGCACCCCTAACCCTCCTTCTGCAGTGACTCTCTCTGGCGGTGACTCCCTCCGCTCACTTGCCATCGCAAACCCGCTGTCGATGCTCCCTTCGCCGCTGCTCCCTGCCGTCGCTGCAAACCCCTAACCCCTTTCCATTTTTCGCTGCGCTATCGAGCCAGCAGGTAGCAGCGTCTTCATCCCCTACGCCATCGCCTCAAGCCCCTTCGCCCTCCATCGTCGAGCCCCATCCAGCCGTCGTCGTCCAGCGCCTCTCCCTTTCTGGCAGCCACCGCGTCTTCCTCCACTCCTCCCTGCACTCTGCCACTCTCTATCTGCATCATCAAGAATGGAGCCTCTGACTCAGATTGGTTCTTGATTTTTTTGGTCTGATTTTTCGCTGCTTCTATTTGTTTTTCTGTTCTGTTCTTGAGTTAATTCTAGTATGTTCCTAAGTATTTTAGTTCTTGATTTTAGTTATGATTTTTAATTTGTTCTTGATTCTTGGTTGGCATATTTTCTGCAGTTCTCTAGTATTCTCTTGGTTGCTATTCTTGATTCTTGATTTTTGTGATGATTTTTTAATGCTTCTATTTTTTCCTGTTCTGTACTTGAGCTTATTTTGTTCTTTGATTTTTGGTTCTTGATTTTTCACTGCATCTATTATGATTCACCATAGCACGCTATTTGATGTTATTTCATATACGAGTATTTTATTTATATCATAATTAGTAATACAACTCTAAATCTTTAAAATTTGGCTAATTATAATCCATAGAGCATGCTACAAATCATTTTTATATAACTTAGAAGAAAATTGAAAAGCTGCATGCCTATTGAAAGTTGAAACCAAATTAATACTACTGTTTTAACTCTTTCCTAGCAGTCAATGGCAGAAATAGGCATTTGGTTTAAATATGTATGTAATGTTACAAAGAATTTGATCCTTGTTACTTATCTAGCTTAAATATGTATTGTTTTTACCTTCTTGACCAAACAGATTTTCATCTCTCTTAATGACTTTTAGTTTATCACTATAAAATTGATGAGCAAACCAGAGAGTTTTAAAGAACTAAGACATCGATGAAAGAAGGAAATACTTGCTATTTAACTCTTTGTTGATTGTCATTATCAATCTTATATTTGGTTTAATATTTCTTCAATGACATAGAACTAATGTCATTTGTTGTGCCTTAAAATACTAGTGAAGTGACTATCATAGTACTAAATATGCTTCAGGAATTTGACCAATTTTAAGGGCTAGGTTCTTGTCCCGGTCTATCTTTCACTTATTTTTTATTTTATTTTTATTTTTATTTCATGACTTCATAATAATAATAATAATAATAATAATAATAATAATAATAATAATAATAATAATAACTATAATTCTGAATTTTGTATTTCTTCTCACTCATCTTCTTATGTAGTTAATGTCTTTGTTTCCCTGTTTCTATGTTTCCACTCACTCACTTCACTTTCACACACACTCTCCTCTCTGCTGCTTCTGTCACCGCTCTTTAATTTTGCTCCATGAAACCGTTGCAACACTAAGCTTGCTCTTCTTCATACAGTCACTTAAACCCTGTCTTGTGATCCTTTTCAGGTTTGATCCTCAATCTTTATTTTATTTTGTTTTTAGTATCTCGGGTGTGTGTTAATTCACCAAAATTTGTAACTTTCTCTGTGATTCTTTGAGATGTTATGTTTTCTCTGAGTGGCATTTTCTGCTGTTTGCTTTAATTTTGGAATTGGGGTTTGTCAATTATTCCATGACACTGACTTGAAGTAATTAACTGGCCCTTTAAATTATTATTATTATTATTATTTTGAAAAAAAAATTCTTTTTTTGGGTGAGCGATTTATGTTGTTTGTGGTGTTTGGCTTGGAATTTTGCTTGGTGTTTAAGGTTTTATAATGGGTTGGTGTGTGAGTGGACATGTTGCAGTTCATCCTGGTCTTTTATCTTTAATGTGAAGCCTTTTAGTTGTTTTCTATAAAGTTTGGTAAGCTGTGTGAAACCAGCTTCTCTTTTTGTCTTTGCTGTTTTGGTTGATTGGAACTATTGTAGAATTTTTCTGCCTTTATTTCATAGGGTTATTGTCCCGGTCTATGGCCAATAAGTCAATAACCCTATTGTAGAATTAAAAGTAGAAAGTGGAATTAAAAGTCAACAAAACAATATTAGTTAGTCTTCCCTCATTCACAATCAAATTGGTCATTAATTCATTATTTTGCACTCATAGAATTTCAGCATCTTGCCTATATTAGTCAGCCAAAATGTTGTATAGACATCTCCCCTATTATATATCAGCATTATAACTGCTATTTGTTATTTTCAAACTGAATGTTGTTTTCACTGCTCTGATAATTATTATTCCTTGAAGCAAAAGAGTAACCTTTGATCTTCTTGTGACTTGCTCTATGACCCCCAAGAGCTTGGTATGAATGGAAGATCTTGTTGCAGGTTGCACACTCAAACTTTTCTCTCTTGTGATTATGAGAAGAACTGCTCTTGTGATTTTCATTTTTGTAGAATTTAGTGATTGTCATTATCATTATCTTATTTTATGTTCATGACAATTTTCAGTGGTTTCCTTTACAGAACTCAACATGCCAAAAGTTTTAAAACGATTGTCTCTTGCACGCCAAATTGACAAAATAACACCAAAGAATTCACAGGTATTAGGATTTAGTTGTACAGTATATTGAATTATATAACATTTTGGCATTTTTTTCATGCAACCAATGTTAGTGTCAAGTGTGCTTGGAATTTATCATTTTTCTGTTTATGATTTGAAATGGTTTTGAATGTAATTTGCTTGAGGTAACCTCCATATTCAAGAGGTTTTCCTTATTGCATCTTTACAAACGTACACAGTAATTTCTAGTAACAGACTTCCAGTCTCATGTATTTTCTTGCTTTTTAGGTTTGACTTAAAATTCTGTTTTACTTTATTGCTCCTTTGTGTTGAGTGGATATGGATAATTGTGTTTTCAAATTCTATTTCTCTTTGCTATTTTAGGTGAAAGCTGAGAAAAATTGGTTTGATCGAAATGCTAACTCAGTTGAATTAGTTACTGAAAATGACGACGGTAAGGAGGAACAAGTGAACAAACACAAGCAAATGAAAACCAGTTCTAAACAATTGAAGACATTGCAACAGGTCTGATGCCTTTATATATACCTGAAACGATATATAGATATTATTTCCAGTTTATTTAATTCTTCTCAAATGTTTCATATTGCAGGAGCTTATGTTTTTTTTTTTGTTGTTTTGTTCTTGCTTTTGCTCCTTTTTCTCCCCGCAGGTGCGCATGGATGTTAAGGATTTTGCTTGAAAACAGAGAAATATAGCATGTTCTAAATTTTCAGAATGTTGTTGCTTCAGGTTTGCGAGATCAGTGAAGAAAGTAAAAGAGAAAGCTAAAGCTGGACAATGAATAGAAGTTTTGTCATTTATTGCTGGATAATTTTAAGGCTGGGACTATGTCCCATAGTTTTATCGTGATTTTCCATAGAGCTTTGATTTCTTGTATGAATAGAATATATCATGAAATTTTAAAATTGTCAGGGGAAGCTTATGTCAATTTGATGTTATACGGAATTTTGTCTAGTCATGTTTCATTCAAAAGCAAGCTTATTCTAATGAAAACCGACAAGTTTAGACTTTGATCTCTCTCTCTCTCTCTCTCTCTCTCTCTCTCTCTCTCTCTCTCTCTCTCTCTCTCTCTCTCTCTCAAAGCGTAGCCGTATAAAACTCTATTGGCACGCCTTAAAAGTGTAGCCATAATGTACAGTAGTATCAACAGCCACGCTTTAAAAGCGTAACTATATCTCACAGCTATTGGCACGCTTTAAAAGCGTAGCCATATGTTTCACTATTGTCACGCTTTTAAAGCGTAGCCATATGTCATGCTATTGGTATGCTTTAAAAGCGTAGCCATATCTTCCTATTGGTACGCTTTTAAAGCGTAGCCATATTTGACACATATGGCCACGCTTTTAAAGCGTGGAGATCTTTAAAAGTGTGGCAAAAAAAGCGTGGCGATAGAGCAACCGGCACCCTTGTAGTTATGACCCTTTCAAAAGCGTGCCGGTAGCTCAAAAAGCGTGGCAAAAAGCTATCACTACGTTTTTTTGGACTTTTGCCACACTTTAAAAGCGTAGCAAAAAGCTTGTTTTCTTGTAGTGTATATATAATAGTTATTTTCTTTGGAAAGTGGAAAAAACTTTAGGTACTATGTTAAGGGTGGATGAGCTCACTTCTATTCATTCAAGAGAAAAATTTGCACGCATATGCGTAGAGATTGATCACAGGAGAAAGCTAGTTCCATCTTTTTTTGCCTGGGAAAGGAAATTAGATTGGAGTATAAAGGCCTACACCAAATCTACTTCCATTGTGGCAGATATAGGCACAAAGTAGATGGTACCCAGAGATGCTTGCTGATGCAGTGAAAAATGTGCTATCTCAAATCATTATGGGCAGCTAGAACCACCATGAGGGAGGTGGCGATGATGCTGACCAGATTTAAAGTGAAAAGGAAAATCTGGCATCACAAAAAAGGAAAGATTCTGATGGAGCTGGAATTTTGGGGGAGAAATCAAAGGAGTTAGCCGTTGAGAATATGATAAAGGATTAGAGCATTAATGGAGATGCTGCCACTTTAGAAAACTCTATTAAGATAGATAAAAGTCCATTTGGGTCTCGGATGGTAGTTAAGAAACCTTAAAGAAGAAACAAACAAGGATTGGGAACTCAAAATGGTAATAATATAGAAAAGAGCTTTTTTGTCCGTTTTGATGCCTTAAGACATGATGAGGAAAATCAAGATAGTATGAATACTAATGAAGAAAGAGGGCAATCAAATTCTATAGTACAGGAACAGAAAGAGGAAGATAATGTTAAAAGCAGAAAGCTTTATGATTGACTAGAAATCCAGAACAAGAATGGAAAGTTCCACCTAGGAATAAGACGCAAATCAACAACCCAAAAGGAAGAGTAACTGATCTTAACAGGAAGTTTAAACCCCTGGATAATTAATAAATAGTTATCCAATAAATTAATTTTTATTTAAAAAAATTAAAAAATTAACTTTGATAAGTTAGAAGGGTAGAAATAATTAAAATATGAATTTTGACACTAATTTTAAAATTTTTGGCCTAAAAACGGGCCAACGAGCCGAACCGGTTGGGCCAGGCCCAAATCGGGCCCAAGGCCCATCATATAAGAAGCGAAATTCAGCTCCGTCTCCCTTAGAACACTCCATTTACGGCCAAACCCTTGATTCAATTTTCATTCCATTATAACTTTCAATCCGGAGCTTCGATCGCCGCACCGTTTACAGCCACGCAACCATTGCGTTGAGCTCTACAAAGTTCACTAACTAATTTGGTAAGAAAATTTCAATCTCATTTTCAGTCTCTCCTTCCCCTAATTTATGAAAATTTGATAATTGGGTGTTGAGATTTTTGGTTATTTTAGTGTTTAGGATCAAATTAACCTTGTGGAATTGTCGGATCTTGTCTCAAATCTCTGTTGGTAAGGTGAGGAATCACTAACTTTTGTAAATCATTTATGACTTGGAACCTTATTTTGATTTTGTGTTATTTATGTGGAATTAGAGTGAGATATATGTTTTGGAGACGAATTTAGTGATATCGGCGACTAGAAAGCGAACCGTGGAGGTTGAATTTTCGTTCGGTGAGGATTCGGGACTTTGGACACTTGAGGAACGACGATATTTGAGGTACTTTGGCATTAGGGAGAAATCAACTAAGGTATGATTTTGGTTTCTCGTAGGTAATATATAATGTAACGTGAAAACTTAGGCTAGATGACCATAGGATAAGCTCGAATTGAATTTGGTTGTTAATTTGATTAGTGAATAAATATGTATTGGTGTGTAATTGATGTATGATTTTTTAAATTTATGTGTTGGCATGTTGTGGCATGAAATTAATGTATGTGAATGTAATTGCTCTTGGTTTGGTTAAGGAGTTGTTAAATATATATATGGTTTGTTGAATAAAATTGACGGAATTGAGAATTGAAATGTTGTGGAAGGAATGGAAGGAATGTATAACTGTTTTAAGTATGATATTGTTTTGAAAAGTGAAATGTAGGTTTTGAATTGAGACTTTGGAAAATAGAGATTTTGAACTCATTTGGTAAAAATAGATTTTTAACAAATTTCAGCGAATCATAACTTGAGTCTCGAATTTTGGATTTGAATGAAATTTGTTTCAAATTAAAGATAATCTCAAGGGTGGCTTCAAAACAGTTTAAAGTTTGTAAAAATAAAAGTTTTGTAGAGAAAGTTATAAACATCGGAATTTAGGTGTATAAAACTGATTTTTAATGACTTAGCAGCTTTTGAAGAAAAGGGAGTGTCGCGTACGCAACCTGCACGTGCGACGCAAGCTATGCTAACTGTTTTGTAATATTGTGTATGAGGGGCAAGGCCTGCGTACGCGGAACCCAATTTTTGATAGCTCGCATACGCGAGAGCACGCATGTGACGTGAGCACACTTCCCTATTTTGCAATCTTGCGTATGCGGACACAGGCTCGCGTACGCGAGCTCCCTGTTTTAGCCAAAAATGAGAATTTTGAATGTTTAATCAATCTTCTAGCTTTTCAAACCTTTCTTACACTTGTTTAAGTTCCGTTAGTAAGCTTTTAAGCCTTAGAATGAGAATGAGTCCGTTAAATAAGAAGGATGAGGCATTTGGAAGGGTTTTGTGAAGAGTTAACTGAATTCATGAGGCGTTAGTAATGTTGAATAAGAAGTAAGTAATGAAGATAATGGTAATAGTAATGAAATATGGCTGAGTTGAAAGGTGTTTAATGATGGGGTTGGTTATGAGAAAGAAGAATAAGGAGAACTAAGTTAATTATGAACTTTGAATGAGATATGATGAGATTGATTGAGATATATGAGACGGGGTAAGATGCAGTTGCGTTGTCCACTTGCCGAATAAGAAACGAGGAAGAAGAATGATTGAAAGTGGTTATGAAGACAATTATTATGAATGTGAAGTGTGAATGTATGTTCTATTTTGTTTTGTTGCATCATTTTCTCTCTGTTGTATAGTGTGTCGGACATTATATCCCATGAGTGTGACAGACACTATATTCCAAGAGCGTGGTGGGCACTATATCCCAAGAGTGTGGGAGCTGAGCACTTTACCCTGGGAAGTGTGTCGGGCACTATATCCCGAGAGCGTGACAGGCACTATAAATTGTATTGGTTTACTTAACTGCTTTATCTCTGCTTATCTACTACTTGTTCTACTTGCTGTAATTGCTATCTATTCTTGTGCTTTCCTTGTCTATTTTGTATGTGTGTGCAACTGAGAGATTCTTCGTGTGGTGGAGGCATGACGAGTGTTGTTCCACCGGGGTTTTGGAGGAATGGAAGAAATAGAAAGTGAAGGATTGAATTACAATTAGATTGGAGGAGACAGAAGGTGAATTGTAGGATTAGAGTTAGGTTGAGACTTGGATACTTTAGAGGGTTTTACCAAATTTATGGTTCACTTTATTCTTTTAAGTTTAAATCTGAATGTCGAAGTTCTAGGATTGTCTCTGGCTTTTCCGGGACCTTATATCTTATTTATGTGGGCACCATTACCATGCTGAGAACATCTGGTTCTCATTCCATACATATGTTGCTGTTTTCAGATGCAGGACGCAAAGCACCGCACTGAGCCTTCTGGAGACTCTTGGAAGCGAAGAACTATCTTGGGACTCGGTGGTTGTATTTGGTTTATTTTTATATATGTAATAGATTATTCACCTTGTATTTTTTTATTTGATCCCTCCTAGAGGTTGACTTGGAGAAACATGAATTATGTTTATCTTTTGGTTTATTTTTTAGTTGTATAAATATATATTCTAGTCGGCCTTTGCTTCGTAGGTCGATTTTAGAGCTTGCTTATGTATCTATCTTTTGAACCTCTGTTTATATACTTGTCTCTTTGGTGTAAGGCCCACATCGGTTGGAGAGGGAAACGAAGCATGCCTTATAAGGGTGTGGATATCTCTCCCTAGCATGACGCGTTTTGACGAGTGAGTGTGGGGGGCTTTGGCTATCATCCCTATCGTCAAAGGCAAAACCGTGAGGCCTTGTGTGCCAAAGCGGACAATATCGTGCTAGCGGGTGGTCTGGGCTGTTACAGATGGTATCAGAGCCAGAACCCGGATCGATGTGCCAGCGAGGGCGCTGGACTCCCTTAGGGGGGTGGATTGTAAGGCCCACATCGGTTGGAGAGGGGAACGAAGCATGCCTTATAAGGGTGTGGATACCTCTCCCTAGCATGACGCATTTTGACGAGTGAGTGTGGGGGGCTTTGGCTATCATCCCTATCGTCAAAGGCAAAACCGTGAGGCCTTGTGTGCCAAAGCGGACAATATCGTGCTAGCGGGTGGTCTGGGCTGTTACATTTGGTTCTCTGTATAAGCCTTCTATCCTATCGCCTTTCGAGTGTGACACGTTTTCAGTCTTGTTTTGATCATCCTTTCTTCCAAGGCTCCTAGTTAAACCATTCTTCATATATATCTATTTACATATTTTTGTTTTAGAGGTTGTAGCACATCACCACCTTTGATTTATGTCCTAGGCATAAAGCTCTATGTGGTAGAGTATTACAGGAAGCAAAGTTTTGGGCAACCCAAGTTGGGAAAAGAAAAGAAGCTGCAAGATGGGAATAAATATGAGAACCAGCACAAGGAAGCACAAGGAATCATTGCAAAGAGGAGTGATAATCACCAAGTATATTGGCAGCAATTTCAAAAACTAAACAAAGAAATATATGCAAATCACCAGAAGGGGAATAGCACCCCCATTAATGGCTCTTTGGACCCTCATTTAAGAAAACTTATTGCAAAAAAATATGGGTGGAGGATTAATAGGGTAGTACAACGGCAATCTTAAAGAAAAGCAGCCAGAATTTAAAGAAGATCCTTCGGAGAATAATCAGATTGGAAGCACCAACAATGCCTCAAACTAGATTACCCCTGATGGGGATGTGTCCCAAGACAGTTTGACTATGTAGTCTATGAAAGCATAACTGCTTCCTCTGAACAGGGAGTTTCTTATCTCCATAAATTTATAATTTTGCTCTTACATAATTTTATTATGAATATTATTATATGGCATTGTTGGGGAACCTCTCCTAAAGGCTTCAACTCTATTATTAAAGATCTTATGGTTAAAGACAAAACTAATTTTTCCGTTCTGCTAGAAACTCATGTGTCAATCCCTAGAGCTGAGACCGTCATTAAGAGGATGGGGTTTGACTCTTGGTATGTTAGTGAAGCTAAAAATTTCTCGGGGGTATTTGGTGTTTGTGGAAGAAGGAGCACTGGAATATTAAATCGATCAGTATCCATATTTACATGGAAGTCAAATGGGAGAATGACAGGCCATGATTTTTTACTGCTATTTATGGTAGTCCCAGAGTGGGCAACCACAACAAGCTGTGGTGCAATTTGTAAGTTATCGCCGAAACCATCAATGGACTGTGGATTTTAGGAGGGGATTTCAATTCTATTCTGTCCATTAATGACACAGGGGCTCTTCTAACTTATCTTTTGATACGTTTAAATTTGTTAATTGCTTAAACAAGTGCAATTTAAAGAATTTTGGTTTCTCTGGTCTCCCGTTTACATGGAGTAGGGGGAATATTCGAAGAAGGCTTGACCGATGCATTTGTAATCTTAATTTTTCTAACTATTTTCCTGATATAGGTATTAAACATTTACCAAAGTTAAAGTCTGATCACCTTCCTATTTTGTTGGACTTTCAGTTAATTCGGGTAGAAGAGAATAACAAGCCCTTCAGATTTCTAGTACCATGGATTTTTCATGAAAATTATAACAGCATGGTCAAAGAAAGTTGGGTGGAGTAGGATGATTTGTTACAAAACATTACAAATTTTATGATTAAAGCTAAAGATTGGAATAGGGAGGTTTTTGGCCATATCTTCAGGAAAAACAGTGTATCTTTTCAAGGTTTAAGGGCATTAGTAATAAACAATCTTTTATTTCTAATCCTTTCCTGGACAAGCTTCAAAAGGATTTATGGAAGGAATATGAAGTTATAGCTATTCAGGAAGAAAGTTATTGGCTACAAATATCAAGATGTCAATACATAAATTTTGATGATAAAAATTCAAGATACTTTCATCAAAAAGCAAATGGGAAGAGAAGAAAAAACAAGATCACATCCATGAGGAATGAGGAAGAGGAGTGGATTGTGGACGTTGACATCCTTACAAACTATAGGGGTGAAGTTTTTGAAATTCCTCTATTGTTTGGTCCGATTTCTAGTATATTCTCTAGCTATTACTAATATTTTTTCTAAGTAGCAGGACAAAGATTATATTGAGATCGACTGAGATGTATCCATGGAAAAAATTAATTAAAGATGTTGTATTCTCCATGGGACGTCGGAAGGTGCTGAGAAGTGATGGACTCCCGGCAAAATTTTATTAGCAAGCTTGGAATGTGGTAGCAAAATCTCTGGTGGATTGGGTGAAGCTAATTTTTATGAGGCCCACAATATAGCCAGGGTTAATAGAACACTTATCCCTATTATTCCCAAGATCCCCTCCTTGAAAAATTTTGGGCACTTTAGACCGATAAGTCTTTGTAATGTTTGTTATAAATTTGTAACTAAAATTATTGCTTTGAGATTTAAAAAATACATGTCGCTTCTTATTTATAATACACAATCAAGTTTTGTTCCAAGTAGGATTAGTGCAAACAATATGTTGGTAGCTCAGGAAGTGGTGCACACAATGAGGAGTAAAAAGCATGGCAAAGGACTCATGGCGATAAAGATCAATTTGAAAAAGGCTTATGACAGATTCAGTTGCCACTTTGTGATTGATATCCTCAGGGATGTGGGAATTCTAGAGCAGATTGTTAATGTAACACTCTATAAATACAAAATCTTAGATATATTAAAGGTACGCTATTCATCCTGAATAATTTTACGCTCATCTCACATTCTTTCTTACTTAAATGTCGGAGTGTCTTTGCAGCTGTTTGCCGCCGTCGTTCCTCTTGAAGCCGACATATACCCCATCCATCCCAAACAAAAACGAGTTCAACTTTAGACAAAATAAATTATACATCATTCGAGATTTTCTATACAGAAACACCATATAAAAATTTTAAAGAAGAATAATCTTTTATTAAAAAATAATTACATTGTTTATAGCAACATTGATAGTTTTCTTTCCCACACGTATCTATTTTCTAGACATATACAAAGTGATCAACATCTATCTATAAATCACAGTATGGATAAGCACATTCAAATTTAGTTATATACTTTTCTCTGCTCTAAGTATTGTAATTTATAAAAGTTGATAAGTATGTCTATGTAAACAAACAAAAATTTACCTATAACAATGATGATCTATTTGATTAAATTAAAGACAAGTTTTTTCCTAAAGTTATCTTATTAGATTCTTGGTTAAATGACGGAAATTACTACACATTACTCAAAGCTTACAAATTGTGAAGAATTTAAATGGAATTTGAAGCTACCGAAAGTCAATAATATTCCATCTTTTTACATTTAATTAGAGTCTAGTCTAGGGCGTAATTATTTAAGCAACATGCAAAACATTTGAATGTAAAATAATTGTTTGGTTTTTTATTACTATTAGGATTCCTATATTCAATCACTTTCAAACACTCATAATTCTTAACTACATTTTATAAACTTTTGCTTAATTTATTTTATATCAAAGAATTAAACCCAACTCAAACTACGTAAAATCACATGTATATACACTAATTAATAATATCAGTCATAATAATAACTGACCACTAAACTACGATTTTGGATTCATGGATATTCCTAAATTCCAATTACCGTGGTTATTAATTGGAAATAGGGTTTTAATTGATTTTTCTCCAACATTACACATAAAGAGGCAAGCATACAGGCGGCTACTTCATAAACAAGAACCCAAGAGACAACTATAGTTCTCCTGATTATATTTTTTTGTTGTTATCTACAGTATTTTCCAGTTTGATAAGTCAAATTAAAGTTTAATTAGTCACATATTTAATAAATTATTATTACATATATAAAATATAATTTAATTTCTAATATTTATTTAAGTAGACAGATGAACTTTTCACTCTATTAGTTTATCTGATAATATATATGTTCATGAATCTAACAAATTTTGTTAAAGATATATTTTTTATTTCATAAAAAAACTTTATACTTGGAGTACATTATGTTTTCTTGGAGTACATTATGTTAAGACAAAAGAATTTTTTAATCGAGATGTTAAATAAAATTTATCTAATGAGTAAAGGAGTTTTAACCCATGTAACATTACCTACTTATATCTTACAACTAGGTAGTCTCATTTTGTGGGGTGGTTAATAAATAAACACATATAGCATATGATGAGTGCAACAGTTTAATTTTTTATTAATAACTAATTTTAACATTTATTATCTAAATTATATGAAAGAGTTTAATTTATAAAATTTTATAACATTCAATTAAGTATTATTATAAAAAATAATTAATTTTTATGTTCTTTATCTTAATAAATATTTTAGAAAAAATAATAAATATTTAATAATAATATTACCCGATCATTTTGATTTCCTTATTTATTTATATCATTTTCTATTAAAAATTTAGTATATGCTAATTTTAATTTCTTATGAATCTATTTATATTATATCATTTATTATATTTTTAATATTTTTAGATTAAAACGAGTTAAAAGTAAAAAAGAGACCGAATATTGACACGCCACACGAATTAAAAATGAATTATAACGTAAGTGATATGTGACACGTTTAATTGTCTAATTAATAATATCTATGGAAATGTTAAATTTTATTTTATACAGTAGTAAATTAAATGTTAGTAATATGAATTCTTCATTTATAGAAGATTAAAAAATTTTATGAGAGTATAAATAATAAAACTTTTACCTATGTATAGTGAAGGTTAGTAACATTTACTGTTTGATTGTATACTAAAAATATAAATCTTTTTTGTACATAAATAATTTTAAGAATAACCTATAAAAATATGGTTAAACAAGAGTCAAGTTCCTCCTAATAAAGATATTGAGCAAAAGGATAGAACCCAAAAAAATATTTTGAGGAGTTGAATTTCTCTTTAGTGGAAACTAAATTGGTAGAAGTGGATTGGTTGGATTTGGGGTGTAAAGAGTGTCATCTAGTTGAAAGAAAACCAAACTAAATGTCCCTTCACTAATGTCACATGTCATGAGCTTTAGTTTAACTTGTGGAAATCAACTTCTTCCCTTGAACAGTTGAAAAGACTTGAAGTGACAGGAATACCTAAAAATATTTGGGGTAAAAGGAATAAACCAAATATCAGACTATAACCACTGGACAATAGATTTTCTCTTCAAAATGATTTTACACTGTAAAAAGACCTCAAGCCACCTCTTTAAAGGACTTCTCTTCTAAAAGAAAACTGAGAAGCTAAGAAACCCATTTTTTTCTCCCCAAGATTCCTCTCATAGTTCATCATTTTATTCATCACCTTCACGAGTAAAAACTGGCATTCGGCTGTTCCACCAGAACACTCGACAACCATTAACCAACCCCTGTCCACTTTAAACAAAACTCATTCATCCTTTGTGACATTAGTGAAGGTCTCAACACTTGTTCTCCACCTCTATTCCTCATTATTAGTTCTTGTATTGTTTATTTGCCATTAATAAAGTATTTTCCTCACAAGTTTACTTACCCCGAATCTCTTACCTTAATCATTTTACACTTAATCTATTTTTCACAAAACTCACCCAAATCACCTGGCGACTCCACTGGGGAGGAACACTTCGACGTGATGGCTGAGCCTAGCAATACTCGTTATGGGCAGAATGGACCACCTAGGCGACGTTCAATAACCCTTCGGAACCTCAATCTCACCTTGGGGTCACTTCAAGATGAGGACGGGCACAACCAAGAAGAAGAACACATGGAGCAGCAGAATCTGGGTGCAGGAGGAGAAGGAGCTCATGCCTACGCAAATTTCTTCACACCCCATGCTGGAGGTACCGCTGGCATGCACACTCATGTAACCATTCCTACTCATGTGTACAACTATATGATAGACAACCAAACAAAGATGCAAGCTTTGATTACAAAAATGATGGCTAGAGATCAAACAAGGTAGAGAACCCCCTCACCGCCTCCATTCGCGAATCAGGAGAATATGGAGGAAGACGAGAACACCCTGATCACTCGTATAGAGTTGGCGCGTATTCTAAAAGGAAAAGGAGAAGTGAGTGAACCCGTTTGGGAGATAAGTCCGCCATTCGGGCATCATATTTTGGCAAAACCATACCTAAGGGGTACCAACCACCTACCTTTCGTAAATTTGATGGTACCGGAAGTGCCAAAGAACACATCCTGTCATTCTTGGATGATCTCGGGGTGTTCAGGAACCACCAGGAGCCCAAGATCAAGGAGTTCTCAAAATTATTGACAGGAAGGGCGTTCACGTGGTATTACAAGTTGAAAGCCAATAGCATCAACACCTGGGAGCAATTAGTGACAGAGTTCTGCAACAAATTCCTAAAAGAGGAACCCTCTATACACATCATAGACCTGGGGAGAGTGAAACAAAGACAAGGAGAAGGATTGGTAGCATTCATCAAGAGATACATAGATAAAGCTTTACTTTGTATAGACACTCTCCCAGAGGCACAATTGGTGTACGGGTGTATTAGAAATGTGGAAGATAGATCCCAAATTTATCTTTCTATGAGCAACATAAACACTTTCTTTGAGCTCTTAAAGAGAGCATCTGACTTAACCGAGGCAATGAAGCGCAATGGAAGGAGATCTAAAGAAGTTTTTCCTCTGGAGGTGTGTACCGCTGATGGTAGGGGCAGAAGGAGTTCTTATTCTAGGGGTGCTAAGAGAAACAATCCTCCACCCTCGCTACCTCTCTTCAGAGCTCAGGCCATGATTGTCGTAAATGGATGGTTTGAGGATGGAACATTAAATCCCAGAACAGATAGAGAGCCACCAACACCTAAAGAGTTGAGAGACCCAAAATATTGCATGGTGCACCGAAATAAGAGCCATGGGTTGACTGATTATTATGTAATGAGGACGATATTTCATAGGCAAGTGAAGGAAGGGAAGATACTCCTAGATGGAGAACAAAACCAAGAAGGTGTAAAAAGCACTCCTTTTCCTCAACATGATGTTGGAATGGTAGGCGTTGAAGGAGAGGTAATGTTGACAGAGATCGTAGTCGAAGCAGAAGAGATGGTCACCATGGAAAAGTCCTTGGATGAAGACACATTGACAAGAGGTCTTTTGAAGTCTCGAGGTTGTAGAATCGTGTTCAACCAACTTGGCTTGGAACCCCACATTCAGGAAGAGGTGGCTAGAGCTCTAATAGGAATCGTTCAGAAGCATGAAAAAAGTTTTGGAGACGTCAACGCTCTGCTCACAAGATTAGCAAAGGCCCATGCAAATGCCCTGGTGTTTTGGGACCTTGACTCATTCAATGGAGAGTTCTACCATAATAAACCATTGTACGTGGAAGCAGTGGTAGAAGACATGAAGGTCAGAAGGGCCTTGGTGGATGCTGGATTGGGGGTAAATATCATACCCACTCATATATTTCTAGAAATGGGAGGTTTTGCTGATCAAATAAGGCCTACTCAAGTAGGGCTCAATGCTTTTAATGGAGTGGGTGTGAAATCTAGAGGGTGTGTTAATGTTGTCTTGGAAGTTGACCCCATAAAGACCAATAATAAGTTTCATGTGGTGGATGGAAGCTCTAGCTACCACATCCTACTTGGATGTCCATGGATTCATTTACATTGATGCGTTCCTTCAAGTTGGCATAAATGCATGAAGTCTAGCTGGAGAGGGAAGGATATTAGCATCTCAGCCACTGTAACACCCTTTGATGCAGGAGAAGCACATTTAGTGGATGCGAGTTTTTATGAAGAGCTTGCGTTACCAGGGGTCAACAAAATAAGGCCTGTGTGGGAATGCGTCATCGAAACACCCAAACCAAAAGCAGTACGAAAGAACACCCTGATGGAGGAAGCACCAAAAGAAAACACCAAAAAACAAGCAACACCAATTGAAGATCTAGGGCTTCGTAAGGAAATTCTCCCAGGTGGAGGATATAAGTGGTGTATCCTAAAGGAACTCGGGGGTCCAGCGGAAAAAAATTACCAGAACTCCCCTGGCCCCGACATCCTAAGTGTATAAGAGAAAGAACATCTTCAAAGCAACATAGGAAATGCCCCTCTCCAACTCCAAGATGAAGCAAAGAAGAAGGAGGAAGAATTGGAAGAGATTAATTTAGGGACTGAAGAACACCCGAGGCCTTTGTTCGTGTGCAAAGCTCTAGGGGATAAGGAGAAAAGGGATTTGATAGCACTATTAACAGAGTTCAGAGATATGTTCGCTTGGAACTATGATGAAATGCTGGGGTTAGACCCAAACCTAGTAACCCACAATTTAGCTGTGAGGAAAGGAGCAACTCCTGTCAAGCAAGCTCATAGAAAATTCTCCAATGAAATAGAAGCTCAAGTAAAGAAAGAAATCGAAAAGTTACTCGCAGCCAAATTCGTCAAACCAATACAATACCCCTCTTGGTTAGCCAACATAGTACCAGTGAAAAAGAAAAATGGGCAGATTTGGTGCTGCGTGGATTTTAGAGATCTAAACAAAGCTTGCCCTAAGGATGATTTTTCTCTTCCAGATATTGATAGAATGGTAGATGCTACAGTCGGATTTGAAAGGTTCTCCTTCATGGATGGATTTAGCGGGTACAACCAAATTAGAATGGCTCCGGGAGATGAAGAAAAGATAGCATTTCGAACACCTGTAGGTAATTTTTACTATATTGTCATGCCTTTTGGACTAAAGAATGTTGGAGCAACCTACCAAAGAGCCATGACTGCTATATTCCACGACATAATGCATGACTTTGTAGAAGACTATGTAGACGATTTGGTTGTCAAGTCAACATCCGAGAAGCAACGCATAGAACACCTCAGAGCTGTATTCACTAGATGCAGAAAGTATAGACTCAAGATGAACCCCATGAAATGTGCCTTCGGGGTGTCATCTGGAAGGTTCTTGGGATTCAGAGTCCACAAGGGAGGCATTTCAGCTGACGAGGATAAGATTAAAGCTATCTAAGATATGGAACCCCCGAAAGACATCAAGGGACTTCAGAAGTTCATAGGCAAGTTGGGGTACATTCGAAGGTTCATACCAGCATTAGGGGAGCTCTTAGGACCCCTAAGACCTTTGTTGAAAGAGAAGAACACATTTACGTGGGAACAACGCCACCAAGCTGTAATGAACAAGATCAAGGACATTCTCACATCCACTCATACCATGACTTTCCCTCAACCTGGTGCACCATTGAAGGTATACTTAGCGGTAGGAGAAGAAGTAGTTAGTGGGTTAATTGCACAAGAAGGTGAAGGCAAAGAGAAACCCATTACTTATGTTAGTAGAGCCATGAAAGGGCCAGAACAAAGATACTCCTCACCAGAGAAACATTGTCTCGTTCTGGTGTACATCTCACAAAGATATCGACACTACTTTCAAGCACACCAAGTAGAAGTCGTATAAAAAAATGAAGGTCTCAGATTTTTAATCGAAAAGCCAATGTTGACTGGAAGAATGAGTCGTTGGGGACTCCTAATAAGTGAATATGATGTGAAATTAGTAACACCTACCACCATTAAGAGCCAACCTTTGGCTGACCTCTTGTCAATATGTCCTGAAAAAGTAATGATTGAAAAGTTGCCGGATCAGATTCCAGGAACAATAGAGACAGTTCATGCTTGCAATAAAGAAGAAACATGGACCCTCATGTTTGATGGAACACCCTCGAATCCTCAAGGAGGGGGCAGGAGTCGTCCTTATAGACTCCCATGGAAGAAATCTGTCCTTCATGTTTTGATTGGATTTCTCTTGCACCAACAATGAGGCAGAGTATGAAGCGATAATGCTCGGTCTAAAGATGGCTCAAGAAGTCGGTATCAAGAAACTCCATGTCAAAGGGGACTCCAACCTAATAATACAACAGATCCAAGGAGAGTACAGCACGAAGGAAAGAAGTCTGGCCTTATGCAGAGAACAAGTGTGGTGCATGATGAAGGTATTTGATAAGATCTCATTTGAGCATGTACCCCGAATAGAAAATAAGCATGCGGATGCTTTAGCATCATTTGGGAGTAGAGTCACTATTCAAAATGGACAACATGATTTGGAACACCGGGTAGCTGAAAGTTCTTCCAGAGAAGAAAAGATGTCCGTGGAAGGAAAAACCAATGATTGGCGAATGCCTATACATGAACAACTCAGAACGCTCAACATCACTAAAGAAACAAGAGAATTTTGCCTCCTAAATTGGCAAATGTTCAAAAAAAGTAATAATGGACTCCTCATGAAATGTGTAGGAGAAGAGGAAGGGAAAGAAAAAGCAGAACAATTGCATGGAGCCACTTGCGGAGAAGAGGGCCCTGGTTTGTACCGAAGGCTCCAGAGGTGAGGTATTTATTGGCCGAAAATGAAGTCTCATTGTGATGAATTACAAACTTTCTGCAAGGCTTGTCAAGAAACAAAAGAAATTACGCAGATATGTAATGTTCACAATTGGCAACAACCTATCATAGAGTACCTCGATGCTGGAGTTTTGTCTTCAGAAAAAATAGAATCTGAGAGATTGAAGAAGAAATCAGAACGCTACTTCTTGCAGAAAGGTAAGTTGTTCAAAAAGAGTTTTACCAGGGAGATGCTAAAATGCATTCGAGATGAAGAAAAAGATAAAGTCTTGGAAGAAGTCCATTAAAGAGTATGTGGAAGACACCAAGGAGGAAGGGCGTTATGGTATAAACTAATCCGGATCGGCTATTATTGGCCAAAAATGAAGGAAGATGCAATCAATTGGGCCAAGAGGTGTCCGCAATGCCAAAAGCATGCAAACTTGATACATGCGCCAAGCGTGCAGAAGAATAGCCTCAAAACACCATACCCATTCCATACTTGGGCGGTAGATTTTGTGGGACCGATCAACCCTCTATCAATGGGAAAGAAATATATTCTAGTTGCAACAGAATGTTTCACCAAGTGGGTGGAGGTTGTGGCCATCAGGGAAGCAAATGCTGAAGCAGTAGTGAGATTTATCAAAGAAAATATAATATGTAGGTTTGGGCTGCCAAGCGTTCTAGTGTCCGACAATGGAACCCACTTTGTTAACCAAAGAGTGTGGAGGTGTTCTTGAACAGTACCAAATCAAACATCACAAGTCTTCCCCCTACTACCTGCAAGGCAATGGCCAGGCAGAGGCTACTAACAAGAGCCTTTTGAAAATACTCACAAAGATGGTGACCAACGCCCATAAGGATTGGAGTGAATACCGACCACTTGCTCTTTGGATTTACAGAACAACCAGACATGGAACAACCGGAGTAACACCCTTCTCGTTGGTTTATGGGGTTGAAGCTGTACTGCCAGCAGAGATTGAAGTACCCACTGCCAGGATGTTGTTAGATGAAGCAAGGGATCGTAAAGCTGAGTTGCAAGAGTTGGACGGAAAAAGAGAAGTTGTGTGAAGCAAGATTGAACAATACCACCGGAGACTAGCATTAGCTTATGACAAGCATGTTTGGCCCAGGGTGTTTCTAGAGGGTGATCTGGTACTAAAATTAGTAGACGCAGTAATGAGGAAGATGTCTTTGCCAAAATGGACTCCCAAATAGGAGGGTCCTTACATTATTTCTGAAGTGCACCCCAATGGACACTGCATCCTGTTGGACCCAGATCATGGAACAACCACTGGCCCTATCAATTTCAAGTATGTCAAGAAGTACTATGCCTAATTTCAGTTGTAGGAGTTAGATTTCAATTCCAAAAGGCTTCCCTATCAAAAGCCAATGTTTATGTTATATTATTCTGCAAGCATCCTGCAATGCATGAAAAAAACTGCATTAGCAATCATACACTCAAAAGTTGTGAATGATGCACCTTAAAAAATTTGCAGTATAAAATATTTCTAAAAAGTGAAGTGTCCTACCCTCTAAGCTCCTTTAAAAAAAAAGAGAGAGCATAAATAGGGCAAGAAAATACTAGGTACCTTCCTTTTTTGGCCTTAAAAAAATGCCGGAGAAAAAAAATAGTAGTAGATAATCCTGCTCTTCTTAAAATCATACTCTCCCTCTGCAAAAAAAAGGTGTGTATCCAAAATACAATGATCACACAAGCAGGTACAGAAAAATAAAACCCCCGGAGGAGTATGCATATTATTAAACAAAAGGAAAAAACATAACACCCAAAAAGAGGTGTACAATGAAAGTCATAGCAGGACAAAAATACATTTTGTCAAAGCGTTACATATTTTACAAAATAAAGTGCTGGAAAACTATCACAGCCATAAAATATCACTGTAAGAAATCACAGAAGAAGCAGCCTTCTTATGCTTGGCCAATTGCTCTCGCTCCAGACTGACGCTGGCTAACCTAGCCTTCATGGTGCTCAATTCAGTTGTAAGCTTGTTAACCTTTTCTTGAAGAGCAGAAACATCAGAAGAGAGAACGTGATACTCTTTAGACAACAATTCTTCTCTAGCAAGATCAGAAATCCCAGGTTGAGGCTCCAATTTAACAGAAAGATTTTCAAGACAACGACCACTAAATTTAAATAACTTAAGGTTATTTAGATGATTTTCTACCATATCCCGATTAGCACCCCACAAGTCTGCAAGGGAGTGTGAAGTAAAGAAATCCCATGCGTCCAAAAAAGCTTGATACCCAAGCTTCTTGAAAAGGCAGTTTAGGTCATTTGGAAGCAGGAAGGAAGGAGTTCGGGATGCAATCTTCGATAACAAGTTCTTCGCATCGCCATCGAACTGTTCAAACTCATCATGGACAAAAACTGAAAAACAAAACACCTTTTTTCCATCAAGAACTTATAAAATGCTGGCACGCATCAGAAGAAGCACTAGCTGAGGGTTCCTTTGTGATATTAGAAGTGTTCGAAACTTGAAAGGTGGACTCAGAAATAGCATGAGAAGCTGATAAATAGGAAAAGATACAAACATACACACGAACAGCATGAACAAAATCATGTATGCAAATCTCAAAAAAAATAAGTGGAGTAAAACAGTTGTACCTGCACTAGGAAATACCATTCGGATGGGAGTGACAACACGTCTAGTAGGATCCCCTTGGCAGGTAACACCCAGCTCAATGTCAACATTGCTCTTAGAGCTTGCTATTGCTCGTGGGCCATCTCGAACAACATCTTGGGTAGTACCCTCGTCAGGGACATCGCCAACAACAAATGAATTAGGAGAGTCCCACTGACCCTTTCTTGAGAGCTCTCATGGCCTATATTTACCGGATTAAAAGATGCATCTGGAATTGTTTTCATTTTACCCAAAAGACGATGAGACCTACGCTTCACAGCACTTTTGGATAAGCTAACCACAACCTTACCAGAAGACTGTGATGACTTAACATAGCAAGCAGCGGCAGAAGAACCTTTAGCTTTTGCTGTCTAAGAGGGAAAAATTCTTGAGCCAGTGGAAATTGGTGAAGGCGTAGCATCAATGGAAGGCTCAGGTGGTTTTTTAAGATACCTCTGTGCAACCTTAACATTTGAACTCTCCACTTTACTGCGCTTGACCACTTCAGCAGTAACAACTGAATCATCAGATTTTCTCTTTGAAGAAGGAGGATGTTTGTAACACCTGGCGTCCAAGTCTACAAAACACCAGCACAGAAGATACAACAGTCAAACACACACAGCTCAAAAAAGAAAAAAGGAGAGAAGGGCAAAAAAGAAGTAAAGAAACAAAAAAAAACAAGAATCAGCAAAGAGCAAATATTACTTGTAATGGTCGAAGGATAAAGGTTGCCAGTCATGAAATATGGATCCTTGATCAAAACCGGAACAAATGATCTGACATCTGAAACAGAGGTACCCTCATATTGCCTAATATGCTTCTTCATACGCATAAGGTAATCCACATACTCCATTGTAACTCCCCCATCCCTGTCAAGAGGAACAACCAAGCAAGGATTGTACTCCGGGAGTTCTTTTTGAAACATAACCTTTTTCATTAAATTTTCTGGTGGAAAAAAAATATGCTCCACATTTATTGGATCTTGGTCCCACCCTAGTTAGCGACTTACCCTATCAGGATGGTAGATCACTGGACAGATCAAAGCTCCACAATGGAAATCCCTATCCATAACAATCAAGCCAGGAAGGGGGGTTGGAGAAGTACACAAAAGTCATAAGCCCCTTCCTTGCCAGTGGAAGTATCATTGCGGTCATGTTCAAGACAAGTAGAATATATACGATGAATAACCGATGCACTAGGCTGGTAAGAGGTTACGTACGGGCAAAAATAAAATTTTTTCTCCAAATCAATAACATCATCCAAAGATTTGGAAGGATGAACTGAACCCCAAATCCAAGCACGAGGACTTGCCTTCTTATCTGAAAGAATTGTAGGGGGCTTACGGATGGGAGCAAACTGAGAGAACCGCTCAAAAAGAAAGAGTTGAAGAAATATTTCGTCAATGAAAGCCAATACTGGAAAGCGACCATGAACACTCTTGAGTTGCTCAGAAAATTGATCAAGCCGCGTATATAAATTGCCGAGATACAAAGAAGCCAATGGTAGACGTTCTCCTCCAGCAATCAAGCAAGCTAAAAGAAACACCCCATGGCTCATACACTCATCCGCCGGTCCTAAAAATATATATTTACTTAACCAATAAGCGACAAAAGCAGCTTCCCTAAGATCTGAAGGAACAGCAGGAGCAAGGACAAACTCACCTTGAGGAAATCACCAAAGAAATAATGCGACCAATTAGAATAAGAATACTTAACAGTAATCTTCTTCTTCTTGGAATCTTGCTTGTCGCCAACCACTTCTTTTCCTTTCGAGGACCCACGAGTCTTTGGATGCTCATCCTTAGAGGAAAATTTCTTAACACGCCTACTCTTGGACAACTCTTTTGCATATCGACCAGCATCACTTAAACTCATTTGAAGATGTCTCGCAAGTTTAAGCAGATCAGAATCTGGGCGAAGAAGAGTGAGATCCACACTGCCAAACACCGGCAGTTGAAGAAGAACCACAACATCTTTCAAAGTGGGTGAAAACTCACTCCACGAAGTCAGAAAAGTATGAGTTCGAGAACACCACCTCTGCCAAAGTAAACTCATATCATATCCATTTCGTTGAACACCCAAGCCTACCAAGAAAAAATCAATTAGTGCTTCTTCAATATATAGCAACAAAGTAAAGAAATGACAAGAATCAATTATGATGATAGATGGTAAAGAACAATCAACCTGCAGACGTGCGGATAGCCTCAGCAGCACCACCAAATTTTAATCTCCTCACAAAATTACCACCTTCCTCAAATAATACTGTGAATACCCACTTTTGCCAAACCTTATTCACATGAGTAGCTGCCTCAGATTTAAAAGACGTCCATGGAAATTCTTGGCGCTTCAACCGAGAATGAAGTAGAGCAGGACCCACTTAATATAAAGGCTTCTCAACAAATTCACCCAAAACTCTACAATCTGAAGAATTAGAGCTGGATTTCATAGTTTTATCCATACTTAATAACGAGCCAGAGGAAGGAGGGTCCAAAAAAGGTTTCTTAATCGGAGGAGGATCCACAAAAGTAGCCCTATTATCTGATGGTTTAACCCAAGGTTGGGAGATAGATTCAAAAAACCTGATTGCATATTCTTGAGGAACATCGTCCATATCATCCACAGAAGAGTCAGTACCCAAACTATTACTAGAGTCCTATGGGTCACTATCCACTATCTCAGCAAATTTCACACGAGGCATGATAACAAAAAGAAATAATTCCTAAAAAAAGGGGAGGGGGAGGGGGAGGGAAAGGGGGAGAAAGAGAACAACAACAACAAAATAGAGTGAATATCAAGATCACATGAATACTAACGACAAAAATACTCAAAATATAAAGGAGAACATTGCAGAACACTCAAGAAACTTTGAAAAAGTCAAAGTCAAAGAGTATCGCTTGTCAAGAAAATAACCAAGGAGTTCTCAAATGAAATAAAAAGAAAAGATATGAAAATTATTCATCATATTCTTTACTTGATAAGGCCACTAACTCCTCATATCTTCACAATATCGTATTTCATTTGGTGAAGCATATGAAAATTTTGCAAGACATTATATGTTTATAGCTTTAAAAGAATACGAATATTAAATACTAGTAAATTGCTCTAATTGAAAAAGTTTATAAACAAATTACTTATGAGTTATGACTATAGTATACAAAAAAAAAAAAAGAAAAAAGGAGAACGGAATAAATATTTTTAACTCATAAGTAATTTGTTATTTAAAAAAAAATTTATCTATTTTATAGTTACAAATGAACATTGCTCATAATTTTTAACTCAATTTCTTTTATTTTGTGATGCCATTGAAAACATATACAAATGAGAACATGTACAAATGAGGATATAACATCTAAAGTTCTAAAGTGAAAGACTTTTATTGGAGAATCCCTATAGCTAATTTCAAAATTAGCAATCCAATACACATAGGGGCTGGAAGGGATTACATGAGAACGAAAACAAAGAACATAATAACAAAGATTCAGAGTAACAAGAGTATGAATGATGACCAAAGTTTAGAATCGCACGAACTCAGAGTAACAAAATTCAGAATAATACAAAAAATGTCAAATATACAATAGCAGATATTCAAGCGCCGGAATTTCATACAAGAAAATAAGAGTCCGCATTTTATGACAAAACAAGAGCAAGGCTAGAGACAAAAAAAAGAAGAGAAGAAGTCAAGAAGAAAAAGAATCTTACCAAATAGGAAGACAGAGCGAGGTTGAATGTGAGAGTGTCCTTTATCCTAAGAAAAACTCCTAATTATTGAAAAAGGCAGAGGGTTTGGATGGTGGAAAAACACTGCTGTGTAAAAAGAATGTCCTAACAGAGATGATAAGGAACACGTTCTCCCCCATCCTTCCAGGTATTCTCTCTCTTTATGCAGGTGTTCTTTCTCTTTATGCCTCTCTCCAAACTCAGGTACCCAAAATTTAAATGCGTCAGATTAAGTGGGTAAGAGTTTCTCCCCTTCTCCTTTCTTAAGAATCTACCTATTTATTTATTTATTTTTCTATTCATTTATTTATTTATGTTTTCTATTAACAATTTAACATTCAATATTCTTTCACAAAAGCAGTCTTTTATTCATTTTTTTATGAGTACATAATCGTATTCAAATTACACAAATATATATATATATATATATATATATATATATATATAATTAATGAATAAAAGAGAAGAGATTTATTCTTATAGTAATGATATGTTATATATATATTGTTATTATGTTGAAAAAAAATTTTAATTATTATAGTTCTGTTGAGTACAAAAAAATTTAATGCAGCTTGAGGAAATACTTTGTACCATCAAAGACTGCATGGGGTTTATGATTATGTATTAAAAATATAAATCTTTTTTGTATATAAATAATTTTAAAAATGATCTACAAACATGGTCAAATAAGAGTCAAGTTCCTCCTAAAGGTATTTGGTAAAAGGATGGAACCCAAAAGAACACCTTGAGGAGTTGAATTTCTCTTTAGTGGGAACTAAATTGGTGGAAGTGGATTGGTTGGATTTGGAGTGTAAAGAGTGTCATCTAGTTGAAAGAAAACCAAACTAGATGTCCCTTCACTAATGTCACATGTCATGAGCTTTAGTCTAACTTGTGGAAATCAACTTCTTCCATTGAACAGTTGAAAAGACTTGAAGTAACAGGAATACCTAAAAATATTTGGGGTAAAAGGAGTAAACCAAATATCAGACTATAACCACTGGACAATAGATTTCCTCTTCAAAATAGTTTTACACTGTAAAAGGATCTCAAGCCACTTTTTAAAGGACTTCTCTTCTGAAAGAAAACTGACAAGCTAAAAAATCCATCTTTTTCTCCCCAAGATTCTTCTCATGGTTCATCATTTTATTCATCACCTTCACTAATAAAAACTGGCATTCGGCTGTTCTACCAGAACACTCAGACAACTATTAACCAATTCCTGTCTACTTTAAACAAAGCTCATTCATCCTCTTGTGATATTAGTGGAGGTGTCAACACTTATTCTCCACCTATATTTCTCATTATTAGTTCTTGTATTGCTTATTTGCCATTAATAAAATATTTTCCTCACAAGGTTACTTATCTCAAATCTCTTACATTAATTATTTTACACTTAATCTACTTTTTCACAAAACTCACCCGAATAACTGTTCATCATATGGAGACTCCGAAAGATGTATCCAAAACTTTACAACGGATCTAAACATTAAGGAATTGTATTATTTAAGAAAAACAAAAAGCGAAAATCCCACAATCCAACAATTTTTTAAACAAATATAAAAAATAACGCTTACAAATATATCTTGAAAAAAAAGTTATATGAGATAATCTATCTTTTATATAATAATCAATATTATCTTTCACATATTTATTTAGCGTGACGATCAACATTTTTCGGTCTTTTAAATTATCAATAATCAACGTCAATAAAAATCACCTGTTTCTATAAGAATAAATTTTAATTATATACTTGTTACGGTGGGTAACCGGAGATTGATGGGCCGGATGGCGTTGGTTGGCCCAAGCGTATGAAGGAGGTGGCTTTCGGGCGGATCTGTTCCTCGGTGTTCCTCCGTCCGACTTGTACGTGTGAAAGAATGGGGGGTGGTACCTGCAAAGACACTCCGATGCCTAAGTTAGCAAGAGTGTGAGCAGGTTTGAATGTATATTGGAACTTAGAGATACCTGAGGGGTGTCAGTGTATTTATAGTGGTGATCCAATAACCACCGCTGAAGTAGTGCCACCTTTTTAGGTGGATACCGTCCCCATATCTTAGGGAGGTTAAGATATGGCTCTATGAAGTGGTTAGAGAGCTTCTAGGGGCAGTTACTCATTCGAATGAGTGTTATCTGCCAGCTAACCCTCGTGTCCGACTTCTTCGGATCAAGTCGTGTTCAGTACCGACTTCTGGGATGAAGGCTGATGCTGGATGGAGGGCCAACCTTCTGGGTTGGGCGCCTTTGCTTGGATCCTGGGCCCTATTTATTGGGCCAGGGTATGAACAGTGCCCCTACTCGAGCCCAATTCTTTTTTGAGAGTTGGGTTCGAGTATTCAACTCGGGGTCTTGGCCGATTTGCGAGAGGACCGACGTGATTTTTCTTTGACCTTTCGGTTCTGACGGTTACGTCTAATCAAGCGTCGTGTCCGTTGAGTATGCGTAGGGATTTAATGGCCTTGGTAACGGTGCACTTTTATTGAGAGTTGCCCCGGTTTTACCATTATGCCCCTAACGTCTTTATAAATACTTTCCCTCTCTTTCGTTGTTTCGTTTCTGCAATCTTTCAAATTTCCCTTGCATTTGTTCGTGCTGCGTTCTTGCGTTTCGAAGGCTTTTACTACCTCCAGTCTTGATTTCAGACTTAAAGGTTAGCTTTTTCCCCTTCTGTAACATTCGTTCTATTTGCGTGTTTTTATCTTGTAGGTAGATTTGGTTTGTAGGCTTTAGTTCCGTACCCCTTCCCTTAGAGACCGTGTGTTGATTTCCCTTTTCTTTTGTAGGTTTCTTGTCACCCTTTTTTGAGAAAAGAAATGGCTTCCGTAGATGCTCTCTCCCAGTGGGTCGATGTTACGGTCCTAGGGGAGGAGCCCTCAGTTGATACTGAATTTGTCACCCACCTACGTACTCACTATAGAATTTGTACTTCTGAAGAAGATGAGCCGAAGTATGAGTTGATAGTCCCGGGTCCAGAAGACCGGGTTTGCTTCGGGAGGGCTGACGAGACGGCCCCTCATTTATTTTTTATGTATGAGAGTATGGTCACTCGTTTGGGAGTTTTTCTCCCTTTTTCAGAGTTTGAGATGTCTGTATTGCGTCATTGCCGAGTGGCTCCCACCCAGCTTCACCCCAACTCTTGGGGTTTTCTGAAAATTTATCAATTTATCAGCCAGGCTTTAGAGTTTCCGACTTCTCTGAGGATTTTCTTTTACCTTTTCCATATGACCAAGCCCTTCAGTGGGCTAAATAATAAGCAACAGTGGGTGTCCTTCCGAGCCATACAAGGTCGGAGGCTTTTTACCCTTTTTGACGAGTCCTTTCACGACTTCAAGAACTACTTTTTCAAAGTGCAAGCTGTAGAGGGTCACTACCCCTTTTTTCTGGATGAGCATTCTTCTCCCCGATTTCCTTTATATTGGCTGGAGGCCTCCCCCTGCGAGAAATATGGTCTAGATGACCTAAATGAGGTAGAGGCAGCCATTGTGGGGTTCCTCCGAGAAGTGTGGGGGAGGGCCCCATACTTGGATACTAAAAAATTTCTCCAGGGGTTGCCGGCCTTTGTCCAGTCACAATTAGGTAGCTTTTTGCGTTTCTTGGTTATTTCTGACTTGCAATTTCTTTTACCGACTTTGTCTGATTTTAGCTACCAATTTGTTTTTGCAGAGATGGCAAAGAAAAACGCTCAAGAGTCTTACCAGAGGGTTCAGGAAGCCAAGGCAAAGTCTCGAGCCAGGTCTGGAGGTGTTAGGATGGTTGTCTCTCCTCCTCCTCCTCGGAACGTTGGGACTCCCTCTCAACCTATTGTAATTTCTTCCTCTGCTCCCTCTCTGCCACCCCCTCCCGTCCGACCTACTCCCGAACCAGAGCCAAAGAAGCGCAAGACCTTAGAGTCTGGCGCTTCTGGTGAGGCGGACGCTCTTGCGTTCGTCCGAAAGAACATCTATCCTCATGCTCGTATGAGTATGGATGATGTTTCTGTTCGGCACTACCTCACTACTGTGGTTGAGGAGAGTCTCAAGACGGCGGGGGTTTGTGGCAAACTCTTGGATATATTTGAGAAGACTCCCATCAGCTCTTTAGGGACGACCTCGAGGGTCGAGGAGCTGGAGGGTAGGCTTCGCATATATCAGGAGCATGAGAAGGAGTTGGAGGGGGAAGTTACTAAGCTGAAGGAGGAGAGAGACAGCCTTCGGGAGAAGGGGAAGAAGTTGCAAGCCCAATGTAACATGGAGATGGATTTGAGGAAAGCAGCGCAAGCCAGCTACAACAGTTTATTTACTGATCTTGTGTCTGTAAAGAACGACTTGCTGAATGCTCGGAAGGCCTACACCGAGTTGGAGGACTCTATTGCGGATGGCGCTGATGAGGCTTGGAGGATTTTCAAGGAACAGGTCGGAGTTATTGCTCCTGACTTGGACCTTTCTCCTTTGGACCCTGATAAGATTGTTATTGATGGTGCCATCGTGGATCCTCCTGTCCCCATAGTGGAGTCTGAGTCTGATTTAAAGACTCGGGGGCAGAGGATCGTAGAGTCCCCTCCTCGCTCTAAGGACGCTCCGAGTTCTTCTACCATTCTTCCGACTTCCTCTTCGACTCCGGCTCCTGGCGTTCTCCCTGACTCGGCTGGTGGTGATCCTCTTAAAAAGTGATTTTGGCTATTGGGGCCCGGCCTGTGGGCCCCTCTTTTTAAACTCTTTATATTTATTTGTTGGTGTTTTGAACAATTTTTTGGCCTTTTAAGGCCGTAAACAAAACAATTTATGATGCCCTTTTTTAATAAGGGTATAATTTTAGCGTTAAATAAATGCCCTTTTTGGATAAGGGTTTTGAGTTACCTTATGCGCGCATGCTTTTTCTGTTCGTGGTTCTTTTGACTCTTTGATCTTTTCTAGAAAAACCTTTTCTTTTGGGCTTGCCTGCTTTTCTGAATCTCCTTGATCTTCAAGGCAGCCTTACAATTTCTCTTAGTTTTTCCTATCTCTTTTGTTATTCCTAGTACTCAATTTCGTTTTATTGAGCTTTTCGTGACTTAGGCTACTTTTGCGATTCATTTTAATTTTACTCGGTTTCGCATTCTGACTTATGAGTCGGACCACTCCCGAGTTTATCATGATCGACCTCTATAGCCTCTTTACGCCGATTTGTACCTCGTTGTTTTATCCTAACGACCATCTAGGTCGGTTTATGGGATTTTCACGTTTTGTTGAGCTTAAATCGGCGCGTTTCGTAGAAGGAGAATAAAAAAGGGAACTTAAAAGAGATATTTTAAAATAAAAGAGATCTTTATTAGTTGAGGAGGTACCTTATTGCTACTAAGGGCTTTTGATAATTTATTTCCCTTAGCCCCTACTATGATGCCTCGTTAAAAACCCTTCTCCAGAAAAAACCCTTTGATTCTGGGAAAAAATCATGAAGCTGGGAAAAGAGTACATCAGGGAGTAGAGTTCGCTTTTAACTGTAGTACCTTTTCATATTACAAGCATGCCATGACCTTGGTAACTCGGCGCCGCCTAAGTCGGTCACCTTATAATAGCCCTTTCCTAATACCTCCTTGACCTTGTATGGTCCTTTCCAATTAGCAGCGAGCTTTCCTTCCCCCGATTTGTTGACTCCAATGTCGTTTCTGATTAAGACTAAGTCGTCAGGGGTGAAACTCCTTCGAATGACTTTTTTGTTGTACCTTGTAGTCACCCTTTGTTTCAACGCTGCTTCTCTTATCTGAGCTTCTTCTCGGACTTCAGGGAGCAAGTCGAGCTCTTCTTTGTGCCCCTGTATATTCTTGATCTCGTCGTGGAAAATCACTCTTGGGCTTTGCTCATTGACCTCTATTGGGATCATGGCTTCTACGCCATAGACTAGCCGGAAGGGTGTTTCTCCAGTGGCGGATTGGGGGGTTGTTCTGTAAGCCCATAGTACTTGTTGGAGCTCTTCAGCCCAAGCTCCTTTCGCATCTTGCAGCCTTTTCTTCAACCCTGCTAGTATGACTTTGTTGGCTACTTCGGCTTGCCCATTGGCTTGTGGGTGTTCGACTGAGGTGAACTGGTGTTTGATGTTCATACTGGCTACTAGGCTTCTAAAGGTGGAGTCGGTGAACTGGGTTCCGTTATCTGTGGTAATGGAATAAGGTATCCCGTACCTTGTGATTATGTTTTTGTAGAGGAACCTCCGACTTCTTTGTGCAGTGATGGTGGCTAGTGGTTCTGCCTCTATCCACTTTGTGAAATAATCTATTCCCACTATTAGGTATTTAACTTGTCCTGGCGCCTGGGGAAAAGGACCTAACAAATCCATTCCCCATTTTGCAAAGGGCCATGGAGCAGTGATACTAATGAGTTCCTCTGGGGGAGCTACGTGGAAATTTGCATGCATCTGACATGGCTGGCACCTTTTCACAAATTCTGTGGCAGCTTTCTGTAAGGTTGGCCAGTAGAATCCAGCTCGGATCACTTTCCTGGCTAATGACCTGGCTCCGAGATGGTTCCCGCAGATTCCACTATGTACCTCCTCCAACACCTCGGTGGCTTTTGAGGTCGGTACACACTTTAACAATGGTGTTGATATCCCCCTTCTATAGAGAACATTTTTCACCAAGGTATAGTGTTGTGCTTCCCTTCGGATTTTCTGGGCTTCTTTTTCCTCCTTAGGGAGGATGTCGAATTTTAGGTATTCGACTAAGGGGTTCATCCATCCGAGGTTTAATCCGACCACTTCAAAGACTTCTAGTGTGTCTTCCGTTTTTACCACTGAAGGTTCCTGGAGAGTCTCTTGAATCAGGCTTCTGTTATTTCCTCCCGGCTTGGTACTTGCTAGCTTGGATAGGGCGTCTGCTCTGCTGTTTAGATCCCGAGTTATGTGTTTCACCTCGGTTTCTGCAAAGCGCCCCAGGAGCTCCGAAGCTTTTTCCAAGTACCTTTTCATATTCGGGTCCTTTGCCTGATATTCTCCACTTATTTGGGAGGTTACCACTTGGGAGTCGCTGTATACCATCACCTTCATAGCACCGACCTCTTCAGCCAGCTTCAATCCTGCGATCAAGGCTTCGTATTCTGCCTGATTATTTGAAGCTGGGAATTCAAACTTGAGGGAAACCTCTATCTGGGTTCCCCTTTCATCTACCAATATTATGCCTGCGCCGCTTCCTGTTTTATTGGAGGATCCATCCACATAGAGTTCCCAGGTGGTCGGTTTGTCCTCTTGGTCCCCTGCATATTCTGCAATGAAGTCGGCGAGGCACTGGGCTTTAATCGCCGTCCGAGTCTCGTACTTCAAGTCGAACTCGGAGAGCTCTATTGCCCATTGGACCATTCGTCCTGCAACATCCGTCTTTTGGAGGATTTGCTTCATGGGTTGGTTTGTGCGAACTCTTATTGTGTGAGCTTGAAAGTAAGGCCGTAGCCTTCGAGAGGCTATTACTAAGGAGTAGGCAAACTTTTCTAATTTGTGATACCTTAGCTCAGGGCCCTGTAGAACTTTACTGATGAAGTAGATTGGGTGTTGACTGACCTCGTCTTCTCTTATCAAGGCTGCTGAGACGGCCTTGTCTGCCACGGATAGGTATAGGACGAGGTCTTTTCCGGCTATAGGTCGGGTCAAGATAGGAGGTTGGCTTAAGAACTTTTTGAACTCCTGGAACGCCTCCTCGCATTCGGGAGTCCACTCAAACTGGTGCCCCTTTTTCAGTAGGGAGAACAGTGGAAGGGATCTTAATGCTGATCCTGCCAAAAATCTGGAGAGAGCTGCTAGTCGGCCGTTCAGCTGTTGGACCTCCCTCAGACAAGTCGGGCTTTTCATCTCTAGGATAGCTCTACACTTGTCGGGATTGGCTTCGATCCCTCTTTGTGTTATCATGAATCCTAGAAATTTTCTTGCCTCCACTGCGAAGGCGCACTTTGCAGGATTTAGTCTCATCCCGTGCAACCTTATGGTGTCAAAGACTTGCGAGAGGTCGGATAGGAGGTCGACTTCCTCCTTGGTTTTTACCAACATATCGTCGACATATGCTTCCATTAAGTTCCCTAAGTGGGGGGCAAACACCTTATTCATCAGCCTCTGATATGTGGCCCCTGCATTTTTCAATCCAAATGGCATGACCACGTAGCAATAGTTGGCTCTGGGCGTGATGAATGATGTTTTTTCCCGGTCTGGTTCATACATCGGGATTTGGTTATATCCTGAGTAGGCGTCCATGAACGATAGGTATTGATACCCCGAGCTAGAGTCCACTAGGGCGTCAATACTTGGTAGTGGATAAGGGTCCTTGGGACATGCCTTATTTAAGTCGGTGTAGTCGACGCACATCCTCCATTTACCATTTTGTTTTCTGACTAGCACTATATTGGCTAGCCATGTTGGATATTTGACTTCTCTGATGAAGCCGGCTTCTAGGAGCACCTGCACTTGCTCTTCTACTACCAGGGCTCGCTCGGGGCCGAGCTTGCGTCTTCTTTGTTGCACAGGTCGGGACCCTGAGTAGATCGAGAGCTTGTGAGACATGAGCTCGGGATCTATCCCAGACATGTCGGAGGCCTTCCAGGCGAAGAGATCTGAATTATCTCTTAGGAGTTTAATCAACCCTTGTCTTAGGGTTTCCCCTAGGTTGGCTCCTATATGAGTGTTTTTTCCTTCCTCTTCGCCGACCTGAATCTCCTCAGTTTTTCCCCCGAGCTGTGGTCGCAGTTCTTCTTTAACCCTTGCTCCCCCGAGTTCTATTGTGTGAACTTCTTTGCCTTTTCCTCTCAGGTTTAGGCTTTCATTGTAGCACTTCCTTGCCAACTTCTAATCTCCCCTCACCGTTGCTATCCCCGACGAGGTCGGGAACTTCATGCAGAGGTGGGGTGTCGATACCACCGCTCCGAGTCGGTTAAGGGTAGCTCTGCCGATTAAAGCATTATAGGCCGATCCCACGTCGATGACTATGAAGTCTATACTCAGAGTCTTTGATTTTTCCCCCTTTCCGAAGGTGGTGTGGAGGGGCAAAAATCCTAGTGGCTTTATTGGCGTGTCACCTAATCCGTACAAGGTGTCGGGGTAGGCTCTTAACTCTTTCTCATCTAAACCTAGTTTGTCGAAAGCGGGCTTAAAGAGGATGTCTGCTGAGCTTCCTTGGTCTACTAGTGTTCTGTGTAGATGGGCATTTGCCAGGATCATGGTAATTACCACTGGGTCATCGTGCCCAGGGATTACTCCTCGCCCGTCTTCCTTTGTGAATGAAATGGTCGGAAGGTCGGAGGACCCCCCTTCGACCTGATAAACCCTCTTGAGATGTCTTTTACGAGAGGATTTTGTGAGTCCCCCTCCCGCAAAGCCTCCTGAGATCATATGAATATGTCTCTCCGGAGTTTGTGGTGGTGGGTCTCTTCTATCCGTATCTTCCCGCTTTCTTTTTCCATGACCGTCCGACCTTTCTATGAGATATCTGTCAAGCCGACCTTCTCTGGCCAGCTTTTCTATCACATTTTTAAGGTCGTAACAGTCGTTTGTAGAGTGCCCATATATCTTGTGGTACTCACAGTAATCACCGCGGCTTCCCCCCTTTTTATTTTTAATGGGTCTGGGGGGAGGCAGCCTTTCAGTATTGCAAATTTCTCTGTATACGTCCACTACAGGAACTTTCAATGGAGTATAAGAGTGATATTTTCTTGGTCTATCGAGGCCAAGTTCTTCCTTCTTCTTTGCTTCCCTCTCTCTCTCTTTCGTTGAGGGAGGGTGCCCGAGTCGCAAACTCGGGTCTCTTAGCTTAGCGTTTTCTTCCATATTGATGTACTTTTCAGCTCTTTCCTGTACATCATTTAAAGAGGCGGGGTGTCTTTTTGATATGGACTGTGAGAAGGGACCTTCTCTAAGACCATTGACTAGCCCCATGATGACTGCTTCGGTGGGCAGGTCTTGAATCTCCAAACATGCTTTGTTGAATCTTTCCATATAGGCTCGTAAGGACTCCCCGACCTCCTGTTTTATTCCCAGGAGACTTGGTGCATGCTTTACTTTGTCCTTCTGGATGGAGAACCTCATCAAGAATTTTCTTGAGAGGTCTTCAAAACTGGTAATTGACCTCGGAGGGAGGCTGTCGAACCACTTCATCGCTGCTTTTGACAAGGTTATCGGGAAAGCTTTGCATCGCGTAGCGTCAGAAGCGTCGGTCAGATACATCCGACTTTTAAATTTGCTCAGATGATGCTTGGGATCGGTGGTTCCATCGTAGAGGTCCATATCGGGGCTTCTAAAGTTTCTCGGAACTTTTGCCCTCATTATGTCCTCGCTAAACGGATCTTTCTCTCCTAAGGGAGAATGTTCTCTATCGTCGTGGGAATTCCGACCTTTGAGGGAGGATTCTAACTTTAAGAGTTTTCTTTCTAACTCTTTTCGTCGCTCCATCTCCTCTTTTAGGTTCTTTTCAGCTTCCCTTTGTCGTTCCCGCTCCTGTTCTAGCTGCTCGAGTCGGCTATGGATTAATCCCATAAGCTCACTAGCGTGGGAGGGTCCTTCTTTTTCTGATTCGCGCCCCTCCGAGGAGTTCACCTTCGGATTTTTGATTCCGGAGGTGCCTTCCCTATGTTGATCATTGGCTTCCTGGTGGAGGGTCTGATCTGCCTCATTGTTTCCAGTGTTCAAATTCTCTTGTTCGGAATCTGTCTCCACATGACCCTCTTCAGGGGATCTTTCCGCCATCACTGGTTGATCTCTCGGGTCCCCGGCAACGGCGCCAATGTTACGGTGGGTAACCGGAGATTGATGGGCCGGATGGCGTTGGTTGGCCCAAGCGTATGAAGGAGGTGGCTTTCGGGCGGATCTGTTCCTCGGTGTTCCTCCGTCCGACTTGTACGTGTGAAAGAATGGGGGGTGGTACCTGCAAAGACACTCCGATGCCTAAGTTAGCAAGAGTGTGAGCAGGTTTGAATGTATATTGGAACTTAGAGATACCTGAGGGGTGTCAGTGTATTTATAGTGGTGATCCAATAACCACCGCTGAAGTAGTGCCACCTTTTTAGGTGGATACCGTCCCCATATCTTAGGGAGGTTAAGATATGGCTCTATGAAGTGGTTAGAGAGCTTCTAGGGGCAGTTACTCATTCGAATGAGTGTTATCTGCCAGCTAACCCTCGTGTCCGACTTCTTCGGATCAAGTCGTGTTCAGTACCGACTTCTGGGATGAAGGCTGATGCTGGATGGAGGGCCAACCTTCTGGGTTGGGCGCCTTTGCTTGGATCCTGGGCCCTATTTATTGGGTCAGGGTATGAACAATACTTTTATTTTTTTTATTTTTCATATTGAGTTATGTACTTTTTATTTGCACTGTAATCTATAAAATGGTAATAATAAAAAAATAAAAATAATAAAAATTTATTTTATTTAATATTTAATTATACATAACAATTAATAAATATTAAATAAAATAAATTTTAGTTATTTTTTATTATTTATTTTTAGTTATTAAATATCTTTATTTTATAAAATATTGATAACGATGTCAAAAAAAAGACAAAAAATTATTTATAAGGATGATGATCTTATTCTAACTATAGATTAAACTAAATATGGATATTATCTTGTATAGTATAGTTATGTTAGATTCTTAGTTGAATAACTGGCATCTGGAAACTTGAATGCTTACAGATACTTCGTTCTTAAAATTAAAGAAATTTGAAGAAAAAAAAATGGTTAGTCTACAAATCATAGATGCTAATCTAATGTAATGAGTCAAATGTCAAGCACATGCAATTTGAATGAATCCCTTGTCATGTTTGATCTATCTAACATATTTAATGGTGTTTACTTGATTATAATTAGTCTGAAAAAAACAAATATTGGTAATGGTAACCTCAAAAATGAGCAAATCTATCTGAGTTTAGTTTATTTAGTGTGATTAATAATTAAAAAGTTTAATGTACTCTACATTATTGTTTAATTAGATTAGATGTTATTATATTCGAACATTTATTTTGATTAATTTATAAACTATATTTTATAGATTATCTTTGTTAGTAAAATTTTCTTTAGAAGATATTTAATATTTGAATAATTAAACAAACATATTTATCAAAAAATTTATGCGTACATCAAATTTTTTTATTTTATAAATTTATTATCATTGACTTAAAAAAGAAAAATAAATAAATTTGTATTTTAATTAGATATTTTTTTAATTCAAATGCCATAAATCTTTAAAAAAAACTACTATATATTTGTAAGATATCAATTTAAACACAGTCAATAACTTCAATTTTAGTATGATATAAAACTCAATTAAATGTTACAAAATATTAATTACATTGAATATTTATTATGAAATAAAATCAATCTCAAATTAATACTCTATAAACAATAAGTTACATTTTCCTAGTTATTAAAATATAAGAACCCACCTTCTATACCTTTCAATACTATGTGCGGTTTCTATAAACTAATGGGCATGAAACCTCGCAACTCGACATTTAATTTTGTGTCATTGTCTAGTTGTAATTACACAGTTACTGGACCAATAGTAGAATCAACGGTCAATAAAGCATACCAAATAGAAATATTTGTTTTATTGATATAATAATTTTAGAAATTGTTTTCTATTAAATATTAAACTAATGATATAATATTAATGGTGTAAATACATGTATTTTTATTTTTATGTCTAAAAAATATAGTTTACTTTTGGTCTCTGTCTTTATATGTTATTAATTTTTGGCTTATAAATATATTAGAATATATATTTAATTTTCTTCAAATTAAAATACTTTATTATTTGTATGAATATAAATATTTTTTAATTTTTTTTAATCTTTATAAATATCACTATTCAACACAAAATAAACAAAAAAAAATTAATTAAAGTCAGAGTAATTTTTCAAGGAATTAATATAAAGTTAAAAACTTATAGAGTATCTGAGTACTTTCAATATAATTAAAAATTTAATATTTTCTGAAAGTGTTTTATTTTATATATTGTTATATATTTAAGAATATGTAACCTAAACTCTTATGATGATATGTATGGGTGTTCAAGTATAAATTAGTCTCAAATCAAATATAATTATTATTTTAATTCAATACAAAATTTATTTAAAATTACAATAATTTAGATTAAATTAGATTTCATATTTTAAAAATACATGAATTATATTGAATTTTGAATTTATTCTTTTAAATAATTTTAATTTAATATGAATAACATAATATAATAATTTTATTTTTAATACACAAAATTAATTTTTATAAAAAAAATCAAGGCGAATTTTGTTTTTTTTTTTTTTCACATAAATGTTGAGGCATGATTTGGATATTAATATTTATGGTTTATTATGACATATTGATATGACATAACAGATTACAACAACATCCAACAAAAACCGCCCATTGGTTGGTACTCTCTTTCTAGCAATTTTGTTTGAATATAACTTTTCTTAGTTTCTCTCCATGCCACACTGCACCTGGTTTTGGTTTTTTGTCATCTATATACTTGAATTACTCTCTTTTTTTTTTTATCTAATTAGCTAGAAACTTGTTAATAAAACCTATTAATCCATGATATGACTTTTTGTTATGGTGAAATTTTTTAAAAAAAATATTTTCATGTACAAAACAACAATAACAACACTTGAGTTGAATGAAATAGGGTTTAATGTGTTCTAAATTTCCTTTTGAAGAGTTAGATCTAAATTTAAAACTTAGAAACCAAGGAAAAAATCATATTGTCTATAGGAATAGGAAAAGTTAAAAATTTGAGTAGCACAATTTGCTAAGTAAGCAGTGAAATTAAATGAACTTGGACTTAAAAAAAATGAAAAAATGATTTATATATAAGATCAATTGTGTTTCCATTCTCAAGGCACTGACACACTTTCAAAATGTTCACTCATTTGAAGTCTTTTGCTACATGTAGACTCCAAACCTATTAAGCTTTAGTTATTAATCAATGACTACTTTAATTACGAAAAGTTAAAAACCTTGTCTAAACACTATATAAATACTCCCATCTAGCTAGCCAACCTTCATCCTCATCAAACAAACATCAAAACCATCGAACCAAACAAAACCAAACATCAAAGTATTTTAAGATACAAAAAGGATGACTATTCCTATAATAGATTTCAGCACTCTCAATGGTGACAAAAGGAGTGAGACCATGGCACTATTGCATGAAGCTTGTCAAAAGTGGGGGTTTTTCATGGTAATCATTAATTATTTTATTCCAACAAGAGATTTGTACTATTTCTAATAATTTCCTCAATATTATTATTATTTGTTGTGTGCAGATAGAAAACCATGACATTGACACTAGTTTGATGGAGAAGGTGAAAAAACTAGTCAATGAATATTATGAAGAAAACTTGAAAGATGGGTTCTATAAGTCTGAATTAGTAAAAACATTGGAGAAACAAGAAAAAACTTTTGATAAAGATTGGGAAACCACCTTCTTCATTTGGCATCGCCCCAAATCTAACATTAAGGAAATCCCAAGCATTTCTGATGAACTTTGGTTAGTCTAATAAATCTTCACATCTATTATTTCATCTAGTATCTTTTATTTATTATTCTTATTATTTTACTTATTTTTTAAATTTTATTTAGCTACATTGAACTACAAGAATAAAAGAATAGTATATACATCATTTTTGTATATATCTTTTTTATAATTTTTTATTTTTGATATTAAAAATAATTGATAAAAATAAAATAATATAAAAAAAAATTTTTTCATAAAAATGTATTTAAAAGAGAAAAAGAATCAAACAAAATTATGCAAATATTATTTTTCATTCTCTTTCACATTTGACATTAGGGGAGATGCTTGAATTGTGGTGGCTAAAGGTGAGCTTTTGTTTATCAACAAGTACTTTGTCGACATCTAGCGCTAGTCAATGCAAGAGAAGCGTTAGTCATAAAACTAATGAATGAGATTAACTCTTGCGCCAAGGGGAAAAGCATAAGTGCATACCCAAAAACTACTTTTTATTCATGTGGCTCATTAATTTATTATTGGATCATGCCTCTTGTTTCGATGAGTTTTATTTATTTCTTTAAAATTGTATAATAATATATAATTTAATGATCATTTGAAAATAATACAAAAAAAACTATTTGAAATTATATTTAAATTAAATATTATTTTAAATTTATTTTAAATATAATTAAACATATATATTTTAAATTTTAACATTTATATTTAGAATTATATTTATTAGTTTAAATTAAATAGTGTATAATTTTAAATTATAAGTTAGTATAGGTAAATTATATTAATTAGTTTATTATTAATTTTAAGGATAACTAATTAAAATTAAACTCTGAAAATTTTATTTCTATTAAGCATAACAATTTTATCATTAATTTTTTGAATATTTCATAAAAAATTAATAGTAGAATTTTCATGCTTAATTGAAATAAAATTTTTAGAATTTAATTTTAATTAGTTACTCTTAAAATTAATAATAAATTAATTAATATAATTTACATATACTAACTTATAATTTAAAATTATACACTATTTAATTTAAATTAATAAATATAATTCTTATACTAAAATTTAAAATATATATATATATATATATATATATATATATATATATTCAAACTACATCTAATTGATTATATTTAAAATAAATTTTAAATTTTAAAATAATATTTAATTTAAATATAAGTTCAAATAATTTTTTGTATTATTTTTAAATGAAGGTAAAATTACATATTATTATAAAATTTTAAATATAAGTTCAAATAATAGTCTAATTCATTAGTTTTATGACTAACGCTTCTCTTGCATTGCCGAACGCCAAATGTCGACAAAGTATTTGTTGGTCAACAAAAAAGTCACCTTTAGCCATCACAATTTAAGCCACCAGAGATCTTCCCTCGACATCATACATATGAATACATAATCTAAGTGTACATATATGCAAAATGCAGCAATACAATGCATGAGTACATTGCACAGCTTATTCTTCTAGCAGAGAAATTATCTGAGCTCATGAGTGAGAACCTTGGATTGGAGAAAACTTTCATCAAGAAATCATTCTCTAGTCCTAATGGCATTGGACCAGTCATGGGTACAAAAGTGGCCAAATATCCTCAATGTCCAAACCCAAAGCTTGTTAGAGGCCTGAGGGAGCACACCGATGCAGGTACACTATAGCCATCCAGAATATAATATAGGAAAATTATGGAATGTTTCAGTAGCATTAATGTTCTAATCATTTTAGCAATTGATGTCAATCGGATATATTTTATAAAAAAAAATCAATAACAAACCATTTGAGTACCAACTACCAATGCAAGTTTGGTCTATAAAATTACTATTATTATTAAAATGTTTTGATAAGTTGTTGCTGTGTCAATACAGGTGGCATCATTCTGTTGCTCCAAGATGACAAAGTTGGAGGCCTTGAATTCTACAAAGATGGTAAATGGGTTGAGATTCCACCATCCAAGAACAATGCCATATTTGTCAACACTGGTGACCAAATTGAAGTTCTGAGCAATGGATTGTACAAGAGTGTTGTGCACAGGGTCATGCCTGATAAAGATGGTAGCAGGCTTTCAATGGCAAGTTTCTATAATCCAATTGGCGATGCCATTATTGCTCCTGCACCTAAACTTTTGTATCCAAGTCACTATTGCTATGGTGATTACTTGAACCTTTATGGCAAGACCAAGTTTGGTGAGAAGGGTCCAAGATTTGAAGCCATCAAGAATATGGGCAATGGTCATGCTCACACTAATAATAATATAGTCTAGCTTAAAGGAGGACTATTAATTACACTTTTATCTTTCTTAATTTTGTAACTTCATGTTAGTTGTTTTGTAGTTTCCCCCAAGGAAAAAAGTCGATAAGGAAAAATGTAACCTAGCAGTCTAGCACACGTTTCGTTTTTCCTTATTACTAGTATTTAGTATCTCGTTATTATTTTATTTTAATATGTTTTGGTTTGAGGACTTTAATAAATGGACTTGTTTCTTCTGTTAATTCCATAGTTGGGGAAAAGGTTATATGAGAAACACTTCTTTAGTTTTCTTTTGTATATTTATTTTTTTCTCCTTTTTTTAACGTTAAATATGGTAATGTGTCATTACAATAACGGTAACACCAAATAAATTAAAGTTACTTTTTATGGTGGGTATAGCATTAGTAATTTTTTGGCTTTTATTGGAGAATGCGATTGATATGCACATTAATATCAAGAGTTAGTTAAATATTGATTAACTAATTAGGTATTAAGTTAATTGTTACCAACACAAATTGTTCACATGATCTCCAAAAGTTCTGTTATGTGAAAACAACAGCTGACGAAACTGAAAATTATTGTTGGCAACAAAATGTTCAACTACATCCCGCAACAGGGATATTCTATAATCTGTAGATTCTGTATACAATAATAACAAGAAAAAACAATTGTTGGTGTCAAGTTTCTACGGTTTTACCCTTACATATACACCTATATACCGTATGATATTCCACCCCAAATTTTCATAATCATTTACACCTTGTCAATTTTCATTCTATTCGTTTGAATTTCATCATCAGGCATGGATTTTCTTTCTAAACTGAAACAAAAACACCACCAATCAAATAATAATCTATTTGAGCTTCTTCCAGACGATGTAATCCTTATTATCTTCAACAAAGTAAAAGATGCCAAGACCCTTATTAGGTGCTTCTCCATCAACAAGCATCTTGCCTCTCTCATCCCCCAAACCGACGTCGTATCGATCTCTCTCATTGTCCCTCGCTCTTCTAACTCCCACTCTCTCGACAGGAACCACAACAACAAGGGTAATTTCGTAAAACACGTTAAATCCGGCGTTAATTACTTAGCCACCAAACTCCTCCAAAACTGCTATGTTCCGACTGCCGCCCCCACCACCAGCAACAAACAAGAAGTCTCCTTCTCCTCCGACGATACTCCGTGTCGGCGCCTTAGACTATTCAGCCATATCTCGTACCTCCGGGTAGAGATTCATTCCGATATTACTGACGCCGGGATTACAAGATCCAGTGACGAAATCTTCAAGTGGAAAGCCAGATTCAGCGGCAGGTTAAAGAGTTGGACATTGCTCTGCTGCTCGAAAAAGCTTCGCTACTTCGTCGGCGGCGGCGACTGGTGTCTGAAGTCGGGGGCGCTAACACAGTTCAAGGAGAGGGAGCAACGCATGAACTTGAGCTTCAGAGATGCGTACGCGAGATATCGCCTAGCGAGGGAGATGGCGACACAGTTCGCAACGCTGAAGAAGGTGAAAGTGACGGATGCGAAGAGGGAGGGAATATTATCGATGACGGAGGATGATATTGGCGATATGAGAGATTCGTGGAGGGAAGAAGAAGAAGAGGGAGAAGAAGCGGTGTATTTGTTACAGATGTGGTACGTGCCGTTATTGGAACTACCTGTGGCGAAATGCATGTGGAAAGATGCGATGTTCATCGTGATTCGACCTATGGATATTAATAGCAGATTGGTTGACTTTGGATTTGACAGTGATGCAAGGGAGCAGAGGATGTTCACGGAGGGGATAAGAGAGATCATGAAGTCTCCCAAGGCCGACCGCCGTGCATGGAGGTGGAGCTCCACACCTGTTGATCGTCAGTTGCAGTGAAGACTAGTGTAGTGTCTTTCACGTTGCAATTAGTTTAGTTATTAAATTTGCTATACTTAAGCATTAACTATCAAATCAACTATTCAAAATTTAATTTTGATATAGACACTGTAAAAGAGTTTTATGAACAAAAGTGTAAAATATTTTATATTTTTAGTGTATCAAAATTAAAATTTTTAATATATATTAAAAGTATATAAAATTATACATGTACAAATACTTGTATAGTTGTATATATAGTGTATGTGTATGTTCGGTTTAGTCTTTGCACAAAAAATTGCATTCCAATAAAATGAACTTTTAGAAGTGGATTGTTATTTTTTTTTTAATTTTGTTCACTACAACAAAAACGGCATTTAGCGGCGGTTTCAGGAGCCGTTTAGTGACGATTTTGAACCACCGCAAAATATTTTGCGACAGTTTCGTGAAACGCCGGAAGATAGGACGCGGCAAAATGAATAGCGACGGTTTTAGTCAACTGCTGGAATAATCGCCGCAAAATGCAATTTGGGTTTGGCAGCGGTTATTAACCGCCGCAGTATGTGAAGGAAAATTGCTATTATTCAATTTACGGCGGTTACAAACCGCTGCTAAATGTCGAACGGGAAGAAACCATATTATAGTTTTGCGGCGGTTTCAAAACCGCCGCCAAATTCAAATTTTCCATTAAAATTTTAGATTTTCTATTATTTTGCCTATTTTGACAAAGAATGTTTATTAAACTTTAATTTTTTTTTACGTTTTAACTAATTAAAATAAATTGCAACCAAGTAAAACAGCTCAATTAACATAACAAACCAAATTAAACGAATGCAAACATAACATATATAACGAAATTGTCATAACATCATCCAAAATAAACTAAGAATGCTCAAGTCGAATAAAATAAGCATAACGTACTAAACCTACTTAAATGTAAAAGTATCCAAGACCATTAATTGGAGTTCAAAATTTTTCTTGCGGGTCGTGATTGCCAGATGAAGATGGCCCTGCGCATGACGAGTCCGATGTACCGCCCACAAAAGCCAGTTCTTCAGCAATCTCAACTGGCAAATTGTCTCCTAACTGTTAGACTATATATCCCAAGACCTTATGTATTGACTGTCTCTTCGCCCGCTCTTCTTCTAGCTTAGCCGTCAATTCTGCGATCATCCTCTTATCCTCTGCATTGGACTCTGCAGAACCCGACGGCTGTCCAGTAGCGTTACCAAAGACTTGGGTGGAACATGGTCCAACACCTAGGGCACGAACTTGTCCTTGGTGCTCCTTTCCAAGAACTTGTGCTAGCGAGTCATTTTGTGAAAGGTACTTAGAGGATCCATCCTGCCTCTCAACATTCGCAATTACATCCTACAAATATACAACATTGGAAAGGAAGAAGTTAAAAATAGCACGATATATACAGTAAGCTATATATTGCTTCAAATTTTCAAACATGACTTACACTAACAACACGCGCATCGGGATGGATATACGAGCCATCTTTTTTCTTATGAGTCATGATAAACAACTCTCCTCTACCAACGGGCCTTCCTTGCTCTCTCTCCTATATCGTTAATATTGACACAATTTAGTAAACAACAACATTTTTCAAGAAGCTTAATCAAAATCTAATGCAAATAATGACTTATTACCACTTCGTCTTTTTTTCTTGCTAATGTTTTGGAGTCCCCGGTATGTGTGTACAGTTGCTTGCTCTAATTTAAAGTGTTATGTTTACACTTTTTCTATGAACAAATAACAAAATAAATGTAAATGAGAAAGAAAAAGTTGAATATAAAATGTAACGGAATTAAATTGTATAAACATGTTTTTTTTTTGTGGAAATAATAAAATATACCAAGGCTTACCTGTGTTTCTTCATTCAGGCGATAGTCAATGAACTTTTTCCAATCATTTTTGTCTATTCCTTTCGGGTGATGCTGAAAATTTTTCTCATAAGTTCTTATTTGTTTGTAATACCTATGAAACAAGTGGTGTCTTGTATCCTTCCAGTTCTTTCCTATTCTCTTCAAAATATCGTACTTTATTTTTCCTCCGGCATCATCCTCATAGTAAAAGACCCGCTGCAATTAGTATACATTGTCATTAACGAAGATCAACGAACAAGTATAAGACTAATAATTTGAAGAAATGTCACAACCATTACAGCTAATTTAAATTGTTAAAGTATGACCCTCAAATCTAGTACAAGCAGTCGCAATTACGTATAAATGAGAAGTGCTTAAATGATTATGTGAAAAACACAATATAAAAATTTTACTACCCATATAATTTACCCATGCAAAAGACCTTAAAAAAAATACCAAATACTAAAATTGCTTAAATTGTAGAAGCTTTAAAGCTGTACCTTAAGCATGTCGTACGCATGTTCCCTCTTTACTTTGCTCACCAGCTTTCAACTGCGTAAGTGTATGGGGAACTGGGAATAATCCGCACCCAAACTCCCGATAAAACCACTCAATAATTCTGCCGCCTGACCAATCGGTTGCAGCTCATTATTAAATGGGAGTACTATCTTTGTATTGGAAGGGAGGGCTATAACCTCCTTCACGCTCAGCTATCTTTGTTCACATGAGTTAACATATAAAGGTTACAAGTAACTTGTGAATTTTTTAAACGTAAAACAATGAAGAAAAAGTGTTACGAGTTTAAGTAACAATGATTTAAACATATGTAGCTTCAGATAGTAGTCTTTACTTAACTAGATTATACCCAGATGGTTATTACTAAAGAGAACAATACAATATGTTACAGATTTAAGTGTTCTATTATTTATACGGAATTTATGATTTTTTTTTTCTAAAGTTTTTTATATTTATTATAAAGGATTTCTATATTTATAAAATTTATGTGTTCATTTTGTTAAAAAAACCAATAACCTTTTAAAAGCTACATTAAGACCTGATTACAAAAATATTATTCTAAATTGTCATTCATGTAACATGACTAAAAATGTAATCTTTCAATATTATGTTAATATGACAGTACTGAACACTGGGCAGAATGTAAAATAAAAAAAAATTAAAAATAAAAAACAGTACTGGTAGCATAATAGGAAGGAAATAGTTTATTAAAATCTTAGATGCACTGAAAAAAAAAATAATAGTGTGTATCATAAATTTTAAAAACTATAATCTTTATCATCCAAATAAAATAGAAACAAAAAAACATACACATCTTTTGCATCTTTCTCCAATTCCGTTTTAACATCACTTTTTTATCTACCTTTTTTCTTTATTTATTCCTTAGATACATTTCGTTATATCTTTTTTTTTTTTTCAGCCTAATATATAAAGAAGAACTATCCCAAGAAACTCGTCCTTTCCACAATATTTTCATTGATATATTCATGAACCCGTAAGAACTTTTTCCTTAACAATATATATTAAAATACAAAATACACATTAAAAAAATTTAACTAAATATATATTTATACACAAATATATAATAACAATTTTAATAATTAATTTTAATATACACATAATATTTTTTTTCACAAATATATAACCCTGTCAAGTTAAAGTATTGTATCCTGAATATTCCAACTTTTAACACAAAACCATAAAGAGGGTTGCAACTTGCAACACCATAGTTGTTGCTAGAAAGCTGTTACAGGTAAGTAGTTCCATTGTTCCAACAACGACATTATTTATAACAAACTTTGTTTTGGAAAAACATAGGAAAAAGTGAAAGCCAAAAAAGCACAACAGAAAAATTAAAACATGGGAGTAAGCAACAACATCACTTCAGTGCTAAACTTCATAGCCCTCTTGGCCTCAATTCCCATCATAGCATCAGGGATATGGCTAGCATCCAAGACAGACAATGAGTGCATCCACAGTTTCCGGTGGCCGGTTTCCGTCCTCGGAATCCTCATCCTCCTTGTTTCTCTAGTTGGCTTTGTTGGTGCTTATTGGAACAAACAAGGGATTTTGGGATTTTACCTTTGTTGCATGGCAATTCTCATAGGAATTCTGCTGTTCGTACTTGTGTTTGCATTTGTTGTTACTAGGCCTGATGGAAGTTATGCTGTTCCTGGAAGAGGCTACAAGGAGTCAAGGATTGACGGGTTTTCTTCTTGGCTAAGGAACCATGTCACTGGCTATGGAAGTTGGGAGAAGATAAGGGCTTGTTTGGCTGGTTCTGATGTATGCATTAAGCTCACACAGGATTTCATCACTGCTGACCAGTTTTTCAACTCTCATATCTCTCCTTTACAAGTTAGTCCTTCTTTGCTACCCTATATCATCTCCTCATTTTGGTAATTTTTTTTCCAAGACACAAATTTATTTGGATCTAGTGTTAGATACACTATTAGTATAAAATAGTTTTACACATATATTCAACTATGTAACATTATTTAAACAAAAATAACTCATTTTTTTATTAATCGCGTAAATGATTTTTTAAAAAGAACAAATGTGATTGAATGCAATGTATAGTGATGTGATAAAATTCTCTCAATTTAATTTAATGTTTATTCAAAATTTAGTGACAAGTAGTAAGAAAAAGGGGAGGAGGGGGGGTGGGGAATTAGATGGTGAGAGAAGGATGAGATGATGGGGTGAAATTGAAAGTTTGGGATTAAATTAGAATTTACAAGTAGATTGGGGTTAAAATTAGGATTTTGGTTAAGAGTAAAATTGGAAAAAAATAATTGACTAATTATTGATGGTTTAAAAAAATTAATGACAGGGATCAAATTAAATATTAGGGATAATTTTAAAAAATTTCAAAAACATTAAAGACAAAAAACATACTTTATTCTAAAAAAATTATCTGTTTTTATTATTATAAGTTTAATTTTGTTATATTAATGATGTAAACTATTTTACACCATCCTTCGATTACCATTTTTTTTAAACGATCATTCACGCATTAATGATAAAAAAATAACTAATTTTACTTATATAATAATACATATTTAGATGTGCTATAAAATTTTTTATACTATTAATACATCAAAATTAAATTCTATTATTATTTGTATTTCTGTATTTTCATGTTAAAACACTTCCTTAAACATAGTTTTATCAATACATTTTGTATCATTTTCAATCATTTTTTTGGCAACCTAGAGTACCATTGTTATTCTCAGGGTTTATGTCTACTGAATATCAACCGTGTGTATATATATATATATATATATATATATCAAATCTGTTGGTGGCTTAGTTACTTTAATGGTTTTTCTACTTTTATTTTACTAAAGTAAACTAAATCATGCATTATTCTGTTGTACTTGCACTCCAAATTTCTTCCGTCTATGGATTCCTTTTTCTTCCTTCTAACCAAACTATGTAGATCCATTATTGTCATAAAAATATTACATTGACTTTAGACAATATTCTTAGACTTACATGTGACATGTCACCATTTACATGTTCTTCTAAGTTCTGATCTGATATTCAGAACTATTAAATAGTAAAACACAGACTTTCATATATGACTATAATAAGAACAAGATTTCTCAGTCAGATTTGCACTGACAGTGAAACAGGATATCCTTAACCTGATCCACCATATATGACATGCGTTTAATACGTTGTTTAAGGTTTAATTTGATGCTGTAAGACTTTGCCTATTACTAAAAAAAAGAAAAGATATATGTTAGGTTAAATTTGAGGTTAATAATAAAAATCCAATCTTATACACACCTAGGTAAAACTTGTGCCCTTTTCTTTAAAGAACCACTTGCACCTGCATTTTATTTGGAAAAAAGAATGACTTTAAAATGCATCATTAATGGAGGAGTACTATAGATCCTTCATTGACATCAGCTATATCCTAGTGCTGAGTGGGACATCTCCAAAATATAGTACTAGAAATATGATTGTATTGTGTCCCTATAAAGGTCTATGCCAGCTGAAAAATGCTACTAACTGAGTCACCATAGTGAGGAAATCATGAAAATTTAGACCAGCATTATTAATTAATTATTCAGCTAAGAATTGAATATATAGTTAGTGTGATTCACGTGATGCTAAAAGTCTGTCATAGTTGCCACTTTGTGGCCTCTATAGGATAGTATTTAAATCCATCAGTCATCGAATCGGTCACATATTGATTATTAGTTCAATCGGTGAGCCATTAAGCCATTGGTAGAACTGATTAAATTATAATTAATAAATATAAATTTTAAGAATATAATTTAATTTTTATATATTATATATTTAAAAAAAAGGACAAATATAATGAATTAAATTACTGCACATACAAGAAGACCCAAATTCAAACTTAAGAATAAAATTTCTTTTGCTAATAGTTGATTTGCAATTTTAACTAATTTGCACTAATTCGTATCGATTTTGACTAATTCAAACCATTTTGCATTGGTTTTGATCGATTTTCTTTCTTAAACAGTAAAAATGCTGAACTGAACCAATTTAAAATTTAATACTAAACCAATATCACTAATATTTTTAAAATTTTATTTTGAGTATATACTCAAATAGATCTTTAAGAATTTTTTGCATCCAACATTTTCATCTCAGAAATTTTATTATATGCAAATTTCTTAACTTTATAAAAATAAAATATATAAGTTTCTATTTTAGTTAGATTCGTTGTTTTTATTTGGACAAATAAATCTTCAAAAGTATAACAGAATGACCTATATATGTTTTTTTTATAAAGTTCAGGTATCTCAATATAATAAAAAAATTTCAAAGACAAAAACGTTTGATGAAAAATTTTTTAGAGACTTATTTCAATATATACTCTTTCATTTTTAACTCACATTAACATGCAAATGAATATCTAAATTTATACATAAGAAACTCATCTAAACCCTCAATAAAAAATCCAAAAATTAATAGAATATCCAAATCAATAATGATTTTGTTAAAAGCCATAATAGAAATAGATAATATGTGTTTAAAATTGAAGTCAGATCTTAATAAATATAAGAAAAGATGAATAGAGAAAAAATATTTAAAAAAAAAAACAGTATAATGGATATATAGATACATTTTTTTTTTATCATATCTCTGTTTTGATATTTCATATTTCTATGTTTATATCCTAAAAGACTTGCTAAACAGAACCTAATTGTTTTTTATGTTATTTGTTACAATCTTGTTTAATGAATTGCAGTCAGGGTGCTGCAAACCTCCAAGTTCATGTGGCTACAACTATGTGAACCCAACATTGTGGGTAAACAATGCAAATCCAATGGCAGACACAGATTGCAACATGTGGAGCAATGACCAGAGTCAACTCTGCTACAATTGCAATGCATGCAAGGCTGGCTTATTAGGAAACCTCAGAAGAGAGTGGAGAAGAGCCAACTTCATTCTCATTCTTGCTCTGCTTCTTCTCATTTTCGTCTATCTCATTGCATGCACTGCCTTCAACAATGCTCAAACACAACACCTTTTCCAATGTTACAAAACGGGTTGGGTTTAATAAATCTTAATTTTTTTTTCCTTTTATCATTTTTTTAGATCAAGAATTAATTCATAGCTGATTTGAGCTCCATCTAAGGATTTATCGCTGGTTAATGAGCTGCTGCATGTACAAGATGATATTCGAACTCCCGACTCTTACTTAAGTGGATGAGTGAGTTGATTAATCGACCAACCCAAATTTGTTTTTTTTTCTTTTATCATGATCAAATCAACCTAGTTTTTTGTTCTTGTAAGAACACTTATCCTTAGTGTGTGTATATTCTTTTGGAATTTTGGTTTTGACTTTGCTATTTGGAATTATAATTTTTTTTTTAGAAGTTACTGACTTTTTTACACTATAGTTATCAACTATATGTATGAGTTAAAAATTGTTTGTTATTCATTGTGGACAGTTACAATGATTGTACGAAATGGTCGCTAATCAAATTGATTCTGATGGAAGGTTTTATAAGACTTTGAACTCTCTAACCAGTAACTAAACCTTTGTGATGTCTTCCAAAGTTTTGATCACATGTATTGAAACAACTGGGTAGAAAATGATAATAAAAGAGTATTAATTTTTAATTAGTCAATTTTTCTTTTTTAATTGAAGAATTTTTATTTTTGGAGAATTTAGGATTTAAGCGTATATAATTCTCGAAATATGAATGGTTTCTTGGATACAACTTTTGAAAATGAGACACTTTGATTCTGGAATCAACAATAAAAAGAAATCCGTGTGGGGAAGTGAGGGAACCCACTTTAGGTGTATTTAACTTTTAATGCATGGCCAGGCAAAAAACAATAAAAAGAAAACCGACACTACTGACTTGTGAAGAAACAAATTGCCTTTTGATTTTGAATTTTCAAGATCTACCACGTTGAAAATTTGAAATAAAAGAAAGATCTTAACACAACTAGCAATATTTTTTATGCGTTAGTGTAGAGTACAAGAAATCAGGAGCTTAGAGTTCAAGCTTGTGTCCAATGCTGGGGGCAATAAGCACTAAACAGCTTCAAAATCTATGCTGCATAAACTTCAATACATTACTCTTTTTTTTACAAGAAAAATGCAATTAACCATTTTTTCAAAGTGTAATTCGACATCCGGAAGTTGTCAAATGATGCAAAAGAATTCTTTTGCTGAATTTATGTTTCATCCTTTGACAACTTCAAACATATCGAATTGCGCATTTTGAAAGTTGAGATTGTAAAGTATGCATTTACTGAGATCCCACCACACCAGAGGAGGAAAAAATAATAGTTATATTTTATTCTGCAGATTTTGAGTAACATTACCATGAAGGTCCTAGTGCACAAGAAGCATTGCTAATTTGCTATGTGAAAATAGCAAGAAACATTGCTATAGAAAAAACGACATGCACTAGGTACAGATTCTCCCATCAGATTCAATGCTGTCAAGTAGATACAACGTCTTGAATTCGCAACTTATATCACTCTCGAATCTCAAGCTGTAGGGAGCTTCCTCGAGTACACAATGTACATAGGATCAGAGCGTCCTGGATTTGGAGATATATCCACAGCCTATGTTATAAAAACATTGCAGCCAAAATGTGTCAACTTAATGAGAAAGTTGTAACCAAACCACGTAGATAGAATATTAATATCAATGATTGAATTACCTGAGGAGGTTCAAAGCCTCCAGCATAATGGAAGTATGCCCCAACAATCATAACATGATCAGCATCACCAGTTGATGTCCATATTGAAATGGCCTTTGTCCAGAAGCATCGGTTCGAAAAGCTAATCGGACATAAGAGATTCAAGACCAAGAAAAGATAAGTAAACAAATCATTAAACATAGAAGTGATATTTCAGAAAAGATGACTAATTTGACTCTATGCTGTAGGAAGCAAAGAAAGATATGTTCCATGCTATGGTAGATGTTGAAATGAAACTTTGCAACTGAAGGGTAACATGGCTTGTAGACCATTGAAACATGACCATTATAGCAGCACTTTAGCATTTTTCTAAACCTGAGTTCTTAAGCTAGAATATCGATCCTGAATACTAGGTGGAAAATAATTTCTATGCATTGACACTTGATAGTGGAATGGGAGCCTTGGAGCAACGATTGAGTTGTCTCTATGTGACTTCAAGGTCTCAGGTTTAAACTTTAAACCGTGGAATCAGCCACTGATGTAGCTATCAGGTTATCAGTTTGTATATAATAGGCATCAAGACTTAAAATCGAAAATAACTCGGTTGAAAAGATTATCACCTCATTATTGCAAGTCCACCTGGCTTAAGTATTCTGCGCATCTCCTTGAACACATCAAGAGGCTTTGTCAGGTAATCAACACTAACCTGCAAGCCATTTTTCAACTCTTTAAGCTTCTGTTATGTCAAAATTCTGAAGTCTTTAAATGGCTGGCATATATACCAAGCAAGAACTTGGACACAATTTTTTGCCAAAACGATCCAAAACCAACACAAAATGCAGTAGAAATATACATCTTAGATATATGACACAATGGCAAGCAAGTTGCAGAACTTGAAACGATTTCAAGATTCAACCAACAAATTAAGATATAAGGAAATGTATTTGTACCACATTAGTGATTACGTCGAAAGAGTTATCCTCGAACGGAAGTTTGGGGTTCACATTTAAGTCTTGCACAACATACTCTGTGAGAACCTACAGTATCAACAGCTTCCTGTTAGTAGATTTACATACATAAAAACATTTCTGTGTAAGAACAGAAATTCCAAGAGCGTTTTCTTACTGGGTTTCTCTTAAGCTCTTCTTCATTCATGCCTAATCCGACCACTCGTTCTTGCTTGTAGCCTGGTGGAAAATGGCTGACCTAATGCAAAGCGAAAATTGATGACAATATGTAACATGCAATGCAACACAAGATAAACCGAGGTTATAGTACTAGAACTCTTACCCAACTACTACACATATCCAAGATACTAACTCCAGGAGTGTTGCTAGGTGGGAAAACCTCGGAGTAATACTTAGTCAGGGCAGCAATTGCAGGGTCATCAATGTGTGTCACGAATCGAGGCGCATCATAGAACAATGCATCTGAAGACCTAAACAGAAAATTTTCTGGTATTATATACAAGCACTAAATAAGATTTGTATAATATAATATAATCCATGATTGTTACTTGCTAAGGCTAGATAATCCATAAGGTGCAAGAAATTCTGTCAAGACCCGGATAGAGTCACATTCGGATGATACAGAATTTCTAAAGTTGTTCAATGAACTCAGGATCCTTAATCTATACATAAACAAATGGAGGGCACAGAGCAAAATGAAAATCAGTGATGAAATTTACTCATCAAAGCGCTGGAAATCTTCGTCCTTGAAAGGGAACTGCTCTGGCCATTCCACATTCTTCAGTATCTGCATCATGGGAATATGGCACAAAGCATTAGGAAACCCAAAACCCGAAACCCTAAAAGCCTTAACTTTTGATCAAATTTCAAGCAACCACTAGAACACAAGATTCAAGCCATGGAATACATTTTGGAACCAAGTTGTAATCTGATATTCATCCATTAGTATAGGGAGCAAATTGCCAAATTCAGCACTGTAACAAATCAATTACTCTTTGGTTGATTCAATTATTTCACATATCAATAATCATGAAGCAAATTTCATACATTGATATACTCAATTATTGATTATTCAGCTTATGAGCACCAATAGAACATGAACAAAAGCAAACTCCCAAAATTAGAACACTATGGTAATCCAAATTTTCAAAGAAAAGCATCCAATTCCAATGAGAAGAAAGAATTAATGACCTCATTAACAGATGGACCAGGGTTTATCCTAGCAGAGGCAATGAATGATTTGGAACCCTGAAAAGCAGAAGAGGCCATACCCAAGAATGAAGCACCAATGCCCAAAACCATGCGACGAGGATAAGCCTTAACAAAACCACCCTTGTCCCATTTCTTCAGAAGAATTATTTGCGCCCTTTTAGAAAAACATGAACATGAACAAGAAGAAAAGTCAGCACCAAGAAGTGGTAACCTTAGTCCTATAAAATTGGTCATGTTGGACCGACCCTTAGCTTGTTCAGAGACACTGAGCCATGACTCTATCCGAATTGAAGTAACTGAACAGTAACTGTCACCGTTGATCTTACACAACAACATGCACACAATACAAGTGAAGTGAGTGATGTATATCCACTTTACGTGGCTTAATCTTATGTGATGCTGCTAGTAGAAAAGACATTTATTTTTCAAGTTTCAAAAGTTGATATTGAAATTAAAATTCAACCTACTTCTATTAAAACTCTCTTTTGTTAAATTTCATGCAACTCATGTTATTATAATTGTATACTAGAAATTTAAAGGCACGTAATTTAACAAAAAATTTAAGAGGTAGTTTTTGGTTTAAAGGTTTTTCTAATCAGAAATGTTATTTATATACTAAAATAAGTAATTATATATTTATGTATAATGTAATTTAATTTATTTTTAATGTATATTTTATATTTTAATACATAGTATTGTGACATTATTATTATTATTATCATTATTTTTTGTAGTTGTTTTTTTGGGATTTTTTTTTTTGTATTAATATTCTTGAGAATAGAGATTGTTACATAAATGGGCTTTGGCACCACTCTCACTTACAATCTTTCCCTACTACTCACAAAAATGACCATAAATGACTAGTTAGAGGAGTCAACTTCATTACAGTGATTTTTTTGTGGACCCTGTTTTTAATTTGATCATCTAGATTTTTGTACATAAATGAAAGATATGGAGAACATTTTGTCATAATGATAATACTAGAGAGACAAAAAAATAAATAAAACTTGTCTTATTTAATAATTAATAAATATTAAATAAAATAAATTTTGATTATTTTTTATTATTTTTTTTATTAAATAATTTTTTCTAGAAAAACATTAACACATGTATAAATGTGTAAAGAGATGGATCTACTTGCATATTAATTTCTTTACCTAAAAAATGATGACTGATTGACTGCAGTTTTTTTCAACAACAAAATTATAACCTTAGTCCATAGCCTAGCATACTCAAGGGAAAAAAAAACCAACAGACTAATTGTGAATGAGCTATTTTATTTTATTTCTTTTTTAGTGAGAAATTGATTTAGAATTTTTAACATCATAGATAACATTTTTTATAGCAGAATGTGGTACAAAAACCCTACTAAATACGAATTTTGAATTGGCTAAAATAATTCATAATTAAAAAATTTAACTGATATTGATTAAAAAAAAAGATTTTTAATTGAACTATAATTTCATTTATCAATTTCGTGGAAAGAATAGCTGTGTGATCACTTATCAATTTCATTTAATCACTTATTGTAAACTTTTGAACTTCATCACTAAGATTTTATTAATTTGCCAAAAAACAAATCGAGAATTCTGATTATTCAATCTAAAAAGCAAGAAAAGTTTATATTTATTATATATACCTAACTGTAATGGCTTCTAATTAAAACAATTCGAAGAGGAAACAAAGTAATTTGAGACCGTCGATATAACATGACTTTATTTATTAAATTATTATTTTACTTTAGTCCATGAAAACGATAAAAAAGTTTTACGCTCCACAAATTCAACCTAATAAAATACATAAATTTAGTTACAATTTTAGTCTTTATTATCTTATTTTTATCTTTTTTTTTATTTTTCATAGGCAAATACTATATATATATATATATATATAGTTTTATCTTCATAAATTTTAATCAATCAAAAAAACATAACAAAACGTTATTTATCTTTGTTTATTCTTTATATACTCTTTCAGATTTATTATTATTGTCAATTATATTGTCGATGTAACAAATTTAACCTGATGAGCACATTTGTTTCTATAATAGTCCATTGACATCAATCTAATTAGACAGTGATCAAAGCTCAACAGTGGAAAGCACATCTTATATTATTCTAGCCTCATCATCATCATATATTTTACACCACAAACAAAAATAGAAAGAAGTTCTAATCTTTTTCACTAAATAATAGCCGAATAAATGAAAGATAAATAGTACTACACCATCAAATATAACTAAACTAAACGTGCTGGTTTCTAGTGCGATTAGGTACTAAGGTGGCTCTACAATAATGAAGGTAACATTACTTCATATTTGAGGATCGTGAACCATAAAAGTTTCTCATTTAATGACAAAAGATATCACCAGTAGCATCATGAAAGAAAAACACATCTATTATTGCTTACAAGCTTGCAGCAACTATGAATATGTGTATGCTATGAATTGAATGATATATATAATCCAAATGTGACTTTAAATCGAGCTATATGATTGCAAGTACATAGAATAGATTACGGGTGACAATGTGGTGGATAGGATTAGATTTTTGCTCTATCCGATTTTGTTTTATTCTATAATATTTAGTATAAAATCTGTTTTACTTCTACCTGTGATAAAAGGTTGAACCTAGTTATTAAAATCTAATAAATAAAATAAAATTTTAAAATTTATATAACCATCATTACATACATAACATAAATTAAAATAAAAACTTAAATATGATACAATATTAATATATTATTAATCATTTTACTAATTATTTTATATATATTATATATATATCGGGACGGATATTATCTAAATCCAACAACATCCCGTCCCATCCAAAATTCCGCCCCCTAAAAATTCACTCTTAGCAGATAGGGACGAATAAGTACTCGCAAATTTAAATAGTGTTGTCATCCCTAAAATAGATAAATAAAATGTACTAGATTTATATAATCAAATATTGAACGAAATTCTCATTATTTATAATGTATTTTGTTTCTGCCATCAAACTATATTTTTATTTATTTTTTTTATCCTTAGTAATAAAAAACTCAACCCAAAATAAAAAGAATTACACAGATTTCTAAGAATCCAACAGATCCAAAGTTCAACCCCTTTTAGCATTAGAGTAAAGTATCATTTTTGTCCCCAACGTTTGGAGTAAATTCTATTTGTGTTCCTAACGTTTAAATCGTCCTATTTGTATCTCTAACGTTTGTAAAAGTGATTCAATGTTATCCTGCCGTCAATTACACATCATGAGTGCTTTAGTTTGAGTTTTAAAAATCTCTTCTTGAAGTTAGAATACAAATGTCTGGGATAGAATCGATGATCTACTCCGAAAAATAGCTCATCAAATGTTAAAACTAATTTCTACAGCAGTTACATAATTCACTTTTCTAGGGACATAATTGAATCTAAACACAAATAGTGGGTATAATATTAAAATCAAACACATCCAAGTGAGACCTAATTGAGAATGAATACATCAAAGTGAGAATAATTGAAAAATATAATCTGGTTTGTTAGTATAATTGATAGTAGGATAACATTGAATCACTTTTATAAACACTAAGGATACAAATAGGACGATTTAAACGTTAGGGACACAAATAGGACTTACCCCAAATGTTGGGGACAAAAATGATACTTTACTCTTAACATTATCATTAGGACCAACTATAAATCAAGAGACAAAAGAAAACCACATCAGACAACAACATAAAAACAATAAGAATAACATAGCATAAGAAATTGTAGCTTTATTTCTTACCTATTTTCAACATAATCTTCTAACCTCCCAAGGCTCCCTCAAACACGAGTTACACCATTAGATAGATTCTTTTATCGTATCTGGCACTGATTTTGTTTTCTTTCTACCTCGTAATTTTGTTCTGATACTGATTTCGTCTGGGTGGTTTCTTCCATTTTGTGATTCTTTTCGAAGATGATCCACCACAATTTTTTTATCACTACATTGCAATATAAGCTGCGAACCAATCTTCCTGGTTTTGATTGCTTCTTTTTTTGAATTTTCTTCTCCACTTTCGCTGCTTATCTCCTCACCCGTCTTGTTCATGATTCTTCCAATCTTTTGAGTCTTCAATGGTTCTCTATTTGTTAATTTTTTTTCTTTTGTATGTAGTTACACTCTTTTTTCTTTTCAGATTTGTGGCCAATCCATTTTTCTTTATATACTTTTTTATTTTTCTTAATACTTTTTTTGTTCTTTCACTTTTTATTTTTAATTTGGTGGAAGGAAACCTTGGTGGAAGAACACTTTATTACTCAAGTGTTTGTTACAAATGATTCACACACACTCACACTAACTCTCACCTCCTATTTATAGCCATCCACCTCCTCAATGGATGGTTAGGATTAAATCTAATCAACGGCCTAGATTAATCATCTAGAACCTTCTTTACAAATATCCATCATACCACAACTTTCTAAATACTTCTAGATTCTTCCATACTACTCTTTATACTCCTATATACATCCACACTCTTCTAGAATACTCTATGGTCTTCCAGAGTATTCTAGAACTTTCTAGAGTATTCCGGGACCTTCTAGGACATTCTAGAACGTTCCGGAACCATCTAGAGCATTCTCAAAGACTCTAGAAAATTCTACAAACACTGTTAAATTTAACCTTCTAAAATTTACCATGACATTCTCCCCCCACCTAATGCGCAGACGTCCTCGTCGCGTTCTATTCATGATAGCGCCCTAGGTGTTCTTGGAATTGCCACAGATCTTCACGAGTTTCCCAGCTAGCTTCAGTTATCGGGAGTCCTTTCCACTTGATCAAGTATTGGATACTTGGTGGTACTCCTCTTTGTCGCACGATGCGATTAGCTAAGATCTCTTCGATTTCTTTATCAAAGGATCTAATCACCACAGGCGGTGCACGACTCGAGTCACCTCTACTCGGTTCATCTTGGTCTTCGTGATATAGTTTAAGCATACTCACATGAAAGACCGAGTGGATCTTCATAGAGGGAGGGAGTTGTACTTTGTAAGCAACCTCCCCAATACGTCTAATGATCTCAAATGGCCCTTCGTATTTGCGGATTAAGCCCTTATAAACCTTATGAAAGGCTTTGAATTATTGTGGAAGAAGTTTAATCATTACCTTGTCTCCCACTTGATAGCTTGCATGCCTCCTCTTCTTATTTGCCCATTTCTTCTTGGCAGCTTTGTTGAGGTAAGAACGAGTGACATCTGCTTGTTCTTTCCATGAGTTAATCATATGATAAGCTCTAGGGCTCTTCCTTGAGTAAGAGGAAGAAAGAGAGTGAGGTGTAAGCGGCTATTGTCCAGTCACAATCTCGAATGGGCTCTTCCCTGTAGACTCACTCCTTTGCAAATTGTATGAGAAATGAGCAATGTCGAGGAGTTTTGTCCAATCCTTCTGATTAGCGCTTACGAAATGCCTCAAGTAACACTCGAGTAAGGCATTCACTCTCTCAGTCTGCCCATCGGTTTGAGGATGGAAGCTTGTTGAAAAATGAAGCTCCGACCCAAGGAGTTTGACAAACTCTGTCCATAGTCGTCCTGTGAAGCGTGGATCTCGATCACTAATGATGCTCTTAGGCAATCCCCAGTGCTTCACCACATTCTTGAAGAATAGTCGTGCTGCTTCCTCTGCAGTGCAGTCAGTAGGAGCAGGTATAAAGGTAGCATACTTCAAAAATTGATCTACTACCACGAGAATAGATCCAAACCCCTCGGACTTCGGTAAGGCAGAGATGAAATCTAGAGAGACACTTTCCCACGGTCGCTCTGATGGAGGCAGAGGTTCCAACAACCCGCTTGGTGTCTTGTTTTCAATCTTATCTTGTTGGCACACAAGACAAGTCTTCACATAGCTCTCCACTTCATCTCTCATTTGAGGCCAATAATAAGAAGATTCAATGAGTGTCAAGGTCCTTCGCTGACCTTGGTGATCAGCCCACTTGGTATCGTGGCATTCTCTCACTAATTTTCTTCTTAGATTTTCCCATTTAGGGACGTATAGTCTTCTCCCTTTAGTGTAGAGAAGGTCGTTTTCTAACTAAAATCTTTTGGTCTTACCTTCTCTAGCCAACTCTACCAACTTCTTGGCTAATGGATCGTGATGCAACCCTTCCTTGATGGTATGCACAATATCCCCTTCAACCATAGAAATGGCCGCTAACTCAGCCTTGCGACTCAGCGCATCTGCTACCACATTAGTCTTGCATGACTTGTATTCAAATTCAAAATCAAACTCAGCCAAGAAGTCTTGCCACCTAGCTTGTTTCGGGCTTAACTTCTTCTGAGTTTAGAAGTAGCTTGTAGCTACATTGTCTGTCTTGACGATGAAGTGTGAACCAAGTAAGTAGTGACGCCAAGCTCCCAGACAATGCACTACCGCAGTCATCTCCTTCTCTTGGACGGTGTATCGCCTCACTGTATCATTCAATTTGCGACTCTCAAAGGCAATCGGATGTCCTTCTTGCATCAGAACCCCTCCAATAGCATAGTCAGAAGCATCAGTGTGGACTTCAAATACCTTTGAGTAGTCAGGTAGTGCTAGTACTGGTCCTTCTGTGATAGCAGCCTTCAACTCATCAAATGCCTTTTGACACTCCTTTGACCATTCCCAAGAGTGATTCTTCTTGAAAAGATTAGTTAATGGTGCAGCCTTGGCGGAGTATCCCTTGATAAACCTCTTATAGTAATTAGCCAACCCAAGAAATGACCTCAATTTAGATACCTTATTTGGTGGCTCCCATTCTTTGATAGCCTTCACCTTTCCTTGATCCATGCAGAGAGTTCCACCTTTAATGATGTGTCCTAAGAAGTGGACTTCGTCCCTTGCAAAGGAACACTTTTCCTTCTTCACATATAGGTTATTCTCTCACAAGATCTTGAACACAGTTCGTAAGTGTTCTACATGTTCTTCCAAGGTATTGCTATAGACAACAATGTCATCCAAGTAGACCACTACAAACCGATCAAGGTAAGATTGAAAGATCTCGTTCATCAAGGTACAGAAGGTCACAGGAGCATTGGTCAAGCCAAAAGGCATCACCAACCACTCATACGATCCATACCTCGTGACACACGTGGTCTTAGGCTCATCACCATCAGCAATTCTCACTTGGTGATATCCTAACCTCAAATCTAGCTTTGAGAACCACTTGGCTCTACCAAGTTGATCAAACAAATCGACTATCAAAGGAATGAGGTATTTGTTCTTGATGGTTACCTTGTTAAGTGTTCGATAGTCGATGCATAGTCTCAATGAACCATCATGCTTCTTTTGGAACAAGACTGGTGCGCCATAAGGTGTCTTCAATGGACGAATGAACCCAACATCTAGCAAATCCTTGAGTTGCTTCTTCAACTCCTCGAGTTCTGGCGATGCCATCCTACAAGGTGTTGAGGCGGGCGGCTTTGCTCCTGACTCCAATTCAATCTTGCGGTCCACCTTCCTCCTATGTGGTAGTTGTTTTGGCAACTCGGGAGGCATCATATCATTATTTTCTTCAAGGACTTCCTTGATTTTAGAAGGAACGTCTTCTCTTTTGGATATTGACTCCTCTTGTAATAGAGCCAAATATGTAATCTCTCCCTTCTTGAACCCTTTCTTGAGTTGCATAGTAGAGAGTATCGGTGGTCCGCCAACTTTAGAGACTGTAGGGACCATGCATGGAGACTCTTTCTCCATGACGCATACTACGTCGTAGTATGGCATATGTATTATATTTGCCTTCCTTTGCAAATCGAGCCCGATGACTATTTTAAAATCGTCTATGGGTGCTATTGAGAAATCCACAAGGCCCTTCCAAGAACCAAGAGTCATCTCTACCCCTTTTGCTACTCCCTTAAGGGGTTCACCCTTGGTATTCACGGGTTTGAACTAACCATTCTTTTCGGTGATCTTCAACCCAAGCCTCTTTGCTTCATCAGGCGTGATAAAGTTGTGTGTAGCACCAGTGTCGATCATAGCCATGACAGGTTTTTCATTGATAAAGGCTTTGACATACATCAAGCCTTTCTTTTCTGCAGTGCTTGCCTCTTTGCCCTTCACAACATTTATGTGTTGGATAGATCCAACACACTCAATTACTTGAGTTTGAACTTCTCGTTCCTCAGTGATAGATGCCAAAGTCCCTAGCTTGGGACAATCCTTCATTTGGTGTGGTCCCTTGCACATGAAGCATCCACCTTTGGGCACGAAAGCCTTCTTCTTTTCTTCGTACTCTTTCTTTGAAGAGTATTTTCCTTACTTCTTGGTTGAGAAACTCTTTCCCTTGTCTCCCCCACCTTTAGCAGAACTAGGCTTGGAAAAAGACTTGGGTTTAGAGTCTCCCCTATGATACTCAATGAGTGATTCGGCCACCACGATGGCCTCATCGACATCCTTAACATTCCTTCTTTGTAGTTCTTGCTTTGCCCAAGGTTGGAGTCCATCAATGAAGAAGAACAATGCATCCTCTGATGCTAAGTTGGAGATTTGAAGCGTGAGAGTAGTGAACTCCTTTATGTAGTCGCTAATCGTACTCTTGTGCTTCAACTCCCTCAACTTCTTCCTTGCTTCAAAAACCACATTCTCAGGGAAGAATTGTCTTTTCAACTCCCTTTTAAAATCTTCCCATGTGGCTATGTTGTAAGTACCCTTTTTCATATCTACGCACTTTCTCCTCCACCACAAAGTAGCATTATCAGAAAGGTAGAGAGCTGCAGTGCGTACCTTTATTGCTTCTTCGACCACCCCTTGGCCTTCGAAGTACCTCTCCATTTGCCATAGGAAGTTCTCCACCTCGCGAGCGTCCCTTACGCCCTTGAACTCCTTTGGCTTGGGGAGATCAATCTTTGTCGTCTCCCTTATAATGGTTGGTCGAGATTTCGCCTCCTCGAACCAAACTCGAACTTCCTCAAATAGCTTTAAGGAATTCTCAAGCTTTTCTTCGATTTAGAGCATGCTTTCTTTGAAAGCATCTAGTTCTCCTAACACGTCATGAGCCTCGAGGGTCTCCTTATCATGTTCTATCCTTTGGAAACGCTCATCCATAGAGGATAGAACATTTTCCAACACAGAAACTCTCTCTTCTAAGAAGTTAGAGTCCTTACCTCTAGGCTCACTTGAAGAACGGACCTTCTTGCCTCTCCATTGAGAAGGAATAGCATTCCTTCCCCTTTGAGACTCAACATGCTCCATGGTGATACTAGAAGCCATACCCACAAGCGACTTGTGCTCCCTCTCGAACCTTGCTCTGATACCAAATTGTCACGGTCTTGGACACACTCCAACGCTACCGTACCAGTACTCGGACTTACTCAACCTCTTGAGCTAAGACCAAGTCAGCCTAACCCTCAATACTTAACAAGAAAGCTAAGAATACAAGAGAACACAAGATAAAGGAAGCTTTGGTGGAAGAACACTTTATTGCTCAAGTGTTTGTTACAAATGATTCACACACACTCACACTAACTCTCACCTCCTATTTATAGCCATCCACCTCCTCAATGGATGGTTAGGATTAAATCTAATCAACGGCCTAGATTAATCATCTATAACCTTCTTTACAAATATCCATCATACCACAACTTTCTAAATACTTCTAGATTCTTCCATACTACTCTTTATACTCCTATATACATCCACACTCTTCTAGAATACTCTATGGTCTTCCAGAGTATTCTAGAACCTTCTAGAGTATTTCGGGACCTTTTAGGACATTCTAGAACATTCCGGAACTATCTAGAGTATTCTCAAAGACTCTAAAAAAATCTACAAACACTGTTAAATTTAACCTTCTAAAATTTACAGTGACAAGCGGCTCTATTTCTCTCCTCCTTCGATATTTCTCCATAGGGTCTTCCTTTTTCTGTATTTTTATTTATTATTTTTTATATATAACAAAATAAATAAAAAGAAAAATTATAATGATACGTGAATGATCTACATCGGAAATTATTATTCTTATGGAAAAGGTGTTGGTGTATTGGGAGAATATTGGGGGATGGGGGGATTTACCCGATGGTGGAAGTGGTGGTCAACACGCAGGGGCGTGGTGACCAAGCCAGGATTCAACGTGTCTCACCACGCAGGGGCGAGATGACGGGGCCGGAATCCGTCGTGGCACACCACGCGGGGGCGTGCTGAGGTGGCCGACATGCAGCGACTGGCACCACGCAGGGGCGTGGTGGAGCTGGCGTGGCAGAGTCCCGATGCACCACGGGGGGGCGTGCTGAAGCTGCTGGCATGCAGGGGACATGTATCACCCCGGTAAACAGCATGCAGCAGAGGTTGGAGAGCTTGAAGCTCTATATAAACGAAGAAGGAAGCTAGCCTTATGCATTTTATGGAGAGTGGGCAGGAGAGCTTAATGTTTCTCCATATAAGCAGCTGAGAAGTGTTCTTCCAAGGAGGGCTGTGTTGTTGTTGCTCACCGTTCCCAGCTGGAAAAAAAGGGAAAAGGGAAGAAAAAAAAATATTATTTTATTTTTATTTTAAAGAATGGTTCGTGATTATAAAGCTCCAGAGGAACATATTGTAAATTATTTGGATCATCCAATCTATGTAAGTTGCTAAATTATAAGCTCGGAAGGGTTGTGTATTTTTATTTTTATTTCTGTTTTTTATGTTATTTATTTAGTTTGTTTTTGTTAATTTTAAATTATTCTGCTGTTATAAAAATAAAAAAAAAATTAATTTGCTGTTATTTAATTTAATTTTAAATATAATCTTTTTTTGTGTATAATTAGTTAATTGTTATACAATATTTTTTTATAATACGACAAATTTAAAATTTTTTTAAAAAAAAAAAAATTTTTTTACGGAAAAAATATAAAAATAATACCATATATAGTAAAATAAATAAATAATATAAATGTTGACCAAATTCAAAAGTTTAATACATTGTTAAAGTAATAAATAAATAAATATCAGAAAAAAAAAATATAGCTTGTTTGTAATGAAGTAAATAAATATGTAAATATTATTATTAATATTTGTTTATTAATAATACATGCATATTTATAGGTAATATAACAAATATAATTTTATTGATGCAGCCGAACAGAAATTTGTTAGTGCGTAAATTGGATCCGCCACAGAGTTGGAACCCGAGGGTTGAAAACTACTTACGTGTCACCGGATTCTACCACGTATCTAGGATTGGGATGATAAGAGGATCTCACCCGTTGTTAGCTGCTCTGGTTGAAAGGTGGAGGCCGGAGACTCACACTTTTGTGTTGCCGGTGGGTGAGGTTACGGTGACATTGGAGGATGTCGCACATATATTTGGCTTACCAATTGATGGAGAGCCCGTGAGTGGATGGACTGACAGTAGTAGTGATTTCGTTCAGAGTCACAGCATGGAAATATTCGGTCGTCAACCGGTTCTCAGTCGTAATTCAAAATCCTATATAAAGCTCAGTTGGGTTCGAAGTGTCAGAGATGCGGAGCCGTTGGACACTGAAGAGTCCATAAGGAGATACGTGAGATGTCAGATTTTCTGTCTGTTAGGGTCGACTCTATTCACAGATAAGTCGACCGCATATGCCCATGCGAAGTATCTACCATTGCTTCGCGATTTCGAGCGGATCCATACTTATAGTTGGGGTTCAGCATGTCTGGCTCATCTTTACCGAGCACTATGCCGTGCATCACGATATGATACGAAGGAGATGGATGGTCCTCTTAACCTGTTGTTTGTTTGGGCATGGGAGCGAATGCCGTGTATTTCACCCGCACCGAGGCATATCCTTCCACCTGCTGAGATACCAGTTGCCATGAGGTAAATATTTATAGTTCTTGTCGGACAATATATTCATTATGCATGTTTCAGTTACGGTTACTGACATAGATTTTTTCATTGTATCATGTTTCAGGTGGAGTCATGCGGATCGGAGTACAGCGTGGTTGGAGAAGACTGTTGTGACATTTAGGGTTGATATAGACTACATGCAGGAGGTAACTATTTATGGTTTTAATGAATGCTAGATCCAAAGATTAATGTTATGGTTCTGACATTCGAATTATCTGTGGCAGTTTGAGTGGCGGCCGTACCAGGGAATGAACATTCCCGTCGAGTTACACAGACATCTTGATGTGTGTGATATCGTTGCTCCGTTGTTGTCGTTTGAGTGTATCGAGTGGCACCCTGCGGATCGAGTGATGCGTCAGTTTGGGTTCTTACAGCCCCCACCGCGAGCACCTAGGGACATTCCACTAGAGCAGCATTGCATGGCTCTTCGCGGAGTGCAGCTTTATGACTGGACAGTTTTGCTTGGGGATTGGATAGTGGAGTGGGGCAACAGGCGAAACACTCGTATGCGGGATCTACACCCCCTTCCGACATGGGACTTCATACCGACCCCGGAGTATCGGGATTGGTACGTGCGCTCATTCGGACATCTGCTGAGATTGTCGGCATATGTTCCTCATGCACCTGCACCTCAGCCACCGGAGCCACCTGCACCTGAGCCACCTCAGCCACCTCAGCCACCTCAGCCACCTCAGCATGCAGTGTTTGAGCCGGTTCCTTATTATGTACCACAGCCACCTCAGCCACAGGACCATAGTGCATCCAGCCACCATTCGCAGCACTCTCAGCCGGTACTGACGATTCCAGCCGGTACTGATGATTGGTTCGACTTTTCCATCGGCGGTCACGGAGATCAACAACTACAGAATTGGGCCAATGATAGTTTGGGTGGTTGGTCAGATTTTAGTGCTCTGCATTCACCGTCGGGTACAGCTGATCCACGTGGGGCATCAGTTGGTATGAGCCATGGTTTGGAGCATCCTGCTTCCGACCACACGTCGGAAGGTGCATCGTGTGATAGTGGATTCCTTCGGCGGACATACACACTTGTTGACGAGTACAACCCCGGTGCATCTGCTCCAGCAGAGGCAGGTGGATCGGCACATCCAGGAGAGGCGGGTGGGTCAGCAGATCCAGCAGGGGCGGGTGGGTCGGCACCTCGGGTAGAGACAGGTATGGGTGACCCAGTTGCAGGTCACCCATATGACCTTCGGACGGAGCGACATCCACCTGATAGGTATACTCCGTCAAAGCCAGGTCTTAGCATGATGGATAAGGCATTGCACTGGATGGGTCGTAAGAAGTGAGCATCGGGTTGGGTTTTTAAGATTTGATAGTATGTTTCACTGTATTTTAATGTTCTGTATGTTGGTCGATGTTATTTCATACTATGTTTCAATGTATTTTAATGTTCTGTATGTTGGTCGATGTTATCTGTAGTTAAAATATGTATGTTTCTTTCAGTAAGGCAGTAAATGTTATTTCATACTATGTTTCAATGTATTGTAATGTTCTGTGTTTATCATGTTCTTAACCATCAACGGATAATATCAAATTTAAAAATTCAAACACGACTTAGACAAGAAAGAAAATTTATTATAAAAGTGCAAATTCAAAAATACAAATACAATGAAAATAAAAGTCATTCCCCCCCCACCACTCGATCCGGCACGCTGAGGACATCGACTCCGACTATGTCCCTGGGCACCACAGAGACGGCATATCCGAGGACCACGCATGTCGCGTGAGTCCATTTCGTTCAAGTATCTGGTCAATTTTGGTCGACCTTTTGACGTTCGCCTCAAGTCGGGATTAGCGACCAATGTGGGTCCCTCATACGGAGGCCATGTCTCGGCATCACCTAACGGTGAGAACTCAAATTTATATACCTTACGAACTTCTGACATCTTGTACACGTCATGCACATACACGTGCCAATCGATTCGCTGGTTAGCACAGCAAGCAATAACATGACGACATGGTATTCGTTCTACCTGAAAGTGCCCACAGTCACACGTACGTCGTGCAAGATCAACGACTAACACCTTTCCACTAGTCATTTCGCGCACCTCAAATACTTCATTCCGTCTGTCAAAACGGTGCACGACTATATTCCCAGCCTGTTGCATACTTGCCTCTATCCGCTGCTGTGCGAATACGGAGTAAGTATGTCCCGCACGTTTGCGTTCGTAAGACTCAACACTCTTCCGCACAAAAAGTTCATTTAACCGATAATATGTTGCTCGAACTAGTGCCAACACAGGTAGATTACGGGCACCCTTCAACACTGAGTTAATGCACTCGACAAGGTTCGTCGTCATATGGCCCCAACGATGTCCCTCGTCGAATGCCAATACCCAATGTCTAAGCCCAATGGCATCGCACCACCTGGCATATGCCTCACCTCGCTCTTCCAACCTCTTATAGTTGATGTTATACTCCTCCACCGTTCTTGAATACCCAATATTGACCACAAGCTTCTGCAAGTGAGGGACTTTGAATGCGCGTAGAAAGTTGCTGCCGATGTGCCTTATACAAAACATCCACCATGCTCTTGGAGGTTGCCAGTCACTTCCGGAACGATTTACCGCTGCCCGAATTGACTCATGCCGGTCCGAGATCATACCCACACCATCTTTTCTAACAACATGCATTCGCAGATTCCTTAGAAAGAAGTGCCACGCATCAGCTGTCTCCCCCTCCACTAAAGCAAAAGCAATAGGCACAATGTTCTGGTTCCCATCTTGTGCAACAGCTACCAGAAGTGTACCTTTGTACTTTCCATATAGGTGTGTTCCGTCAACCTGTACTAGGGGTTTGCAATGCCTGAATGCCCTAACGCATGGATTGAAACTCCAAAATACGCGATGAAGTATTTTTACCCCTTGAGCCTCTTCATTCCCATTGTAGAGTGGGCGTGTTTCTATCTGCACAACTGACCCAGGAATCTTCTGAACCATAACCGAGAGCCACCACGGCAAGGCTTGGTAACTCTCCTCCCAATCACCGAAAACATTCGCTATGGACTTCTGTTTTGCCAACCAAGCCTTTCGGTAACTGATGGTATAGTTGAACCTTGACTGGACTTCGGCTATTATAGTTTTCACCTTTATGGACGGGTCAGTCTCGACCAATGGCCTTATAGCCTCAGCAACTGTGTCCGAGTCCAACTTGGAATGATCCTGTGAAATCACTCCAGTTGTGCACGTGTGCCTACCGTTGTATCTGCGTATCTCCCAACAACCTTTTTTCCGTATCAAGCTGGCTCGGATAAGCCAGTCGCACCCACGCCCGTACATCTTGCACTTTGCATAGAACGTTTGTGGCTCAGACTCATACACTTCGTAGTCAACTCCTCTAGCGATAGTGTAACTTCTAATTGCTGCCACGACCGACTTTCTAGAACTGTATTCCACTCCAATCCGGAACTCTCCGTCCTCGGGATCAGGAATGCCTACAGAAAGTGCCCATCATCGTTTACTAATCAATCCAAAGTATATATTAAAGATAACATATTATTTGGTCATCACGTACCTATGTTTGAATATTCCGGAAACTCCGGTGCATGCATGGCGTCGAGATCCAACTCACGCATAAAAGGTGGCACGTTCATCGGTTGACTAATCGATGGGTGAACCACTACATTATGAGCTGCTTTCTCAACTCCCACATCACCATCCTCGTCTTCGTCGCCGGCTTCATAAGTAGCTTCGAAGTCCTCTTCGCTGTCACTATTCATTCCCTCGTACACTGCTGCTCTATCATCCTCCACCTCTAATTCATTTTGAATCCCTTCCGCCTCTACGGTTTCAAACTCAACATACAGCTCAATATGTGGCTGTCGCATCTGCGTCTGCCGGTGAATTTGAAACATATTATGCATAGTCACTTCGTCAGTAATTGGCATGGTATCAAACTGTATTAGACCACCAAAAACTACAACCGGATTCCGGTACAGAATTCTGCTCACTCTCATTAACGTTCCGTTCTCCATGCTTTGGCAGAGACCATTCTGAAGTTCCATAAACGTCATGGTGCATGGAACCACAAACGAAAACGGATTCTGGCTCACAAACCTCACTCCCTCATGAGTATTACGTATTATCTCACCGTCGCGATACACTACCAAGTTTGTAGTACCCTCCATTACACCAAAAACACACTCAAAGAACACTCACACACTTCCTCAGAATGAAAATGAAGCTGTGCACTGCCTTATATAGAGGCTAGCATTCACTACGCCCCCACGTTTTGATTGCCTCAGGCGAATCACGTACTGCCACGTGTCATCACGCCCCCACGTGCCACGTCATCACGCCCCCACGTGATGCACCCCACCACGCCCCCACGTGCTTGCGTGGCCAAATCCTGGTGCGCCACATCATCATCACGCCCCCACGTGATGCCAGCGTGGCTAGTTCTTCCTCCGCCTCATCATCATCACGCCCCCACGTGATGAGGTAGCACGCCTCTGCGTTTTGCCACCGTGTCTCACTCATCCGGCGCCACGTCATCTCACCTGCCACTCCACGCAGCCACCACGCCCCTGCGTGTTAAAGATAGGTCCACCATCGCGTAAATCACACTATTCCTCTATTACTAAGCAAAACACTAATCTAATTCCCATATACAAATTATTGAGCCGATCTACATTGTCAAGCATTAAAATTAAACTACTATACACATAGAGAGACAAATCAAGTAAGCCAAGTGGTTATATACAAGAATAAAAAAAATTATTTTGAGTATCCTCATTTTATATTATATTAATTAAAATGTTACATGTTACTTAAAAAAATTGCATGCATTTATGTTTTAAATCTGACCATTAATGTAAAATTTAACTAATAATTACTCTCACTTAGCTTGAACAATTCTCTTCTTAGAAAATGAAAGATTATCATTATTAATTACAATTCAATCATATTGTGTGATGAAAATATTTTAAAACGCATCGTTAGTTCCCATCATGCATATGGTAATCTATGGGTTTGATGAGACCCTTTCCTTCTTTAATACCGTTACGCAACTCAAAACACCAACCCAAGAGCTAAAAACAAGTGACTTTTCTTTATTCTAGAATTGATAAATAAATTATCATCACGAGACATTTCAAGCATGGATGAGTTGTGATTTTGTCTTTTAGTTTTTCTTGGTCCTCTGGCCCCTCTTATTAATTCGTTTTCTTGTCTACTTGAGTGATTTGTATATCATCGGCAGCCATGCAATTAACATCTTAGGAACATAATTATGTACATTTTGTACTCTCTCTACAATAATAAGGCATTAGAATACTCGTTATCAATCGCAATGAGAAAGATTAGACTACTCATGCATAAGTTTGATGTGACCTAATATATTTGTCGGATAAGTAAATATTAATTAATTCATATGCAATGCAAAAGTTAGTGGCAAAATGTGATTGGCACCCTTGCAAACACATATTTGATCTTTGCGATATTTTTTCAATTATTGATGTTAGGATGTAGAGGTGATAACACTACCCAAATCTACATATATTTAACTTCGAAAATGTTTGGTAATTAAAGAAAATCAACAAAAAACAATCATAACTTGTCTTATTTAACATTCATTAATTATTGCGACAATTAATTAATGTTAAATAAGGTAAGTTCTGGCTATTTTTTTTTGTATACCTAGCATTACCCATTTAACTCGGTGCAGAAGAGAATTGTTGATAAGGTAAGATGGGATTATATTTAGGAAATATTTGTCTTTTATCTATGTCTCAGTATATATATAATTAATTAGTGAACAAAAAATATACAATTATATAATCTTGTATTGTATCAAACAAAAGTAATCGATGTAAATTGTAATCACTTCATAGCTCAAAAATCATATAAACATAAGCATATAAACTCTTCGTATTATTACCAGATTACTAGATTGCATCTTAACTTTGTATAGATTTTAAGTATTTTCAAAAAGTCAATAAATTATAATGATATTATATGTTAATTATTAATTAATAGCTTTGTTAATAAAGATTACACGAATAAGAAGAAACAATGGTAAAGGAATACCTAGTTTTTCTTTTGAGAATGACAAAGGAAACTTCAAAACAAGTAGCATCGTCTTCTTCCACACACCCTTAGTCATTTGATAATCACCTTCATATCGTTAGATAATTTTTTAAATAATAGTTAATTTTATTATTTGACAATATATAATTTTTTTTTTTTTTACCAAAGATATGAGATTTGAACCCGCAACCTCTTAATTGAGTATGGGGAGATTATGACATTTGAGCTATTACTCATTGGCGACCATATATAATTAATTATAAATAAAAAATGTGTTTTAATGGTATTAAGAAGATATGCATAGGTATATATTGATCATGAAACCCATAAAAAAATAAAAAAAGGAAAAAGGAAATGACAAAAGACACCTTGACTCTATACTATAAGTTGCCGTCATCGTCCACAATGCTTCTTCCCCCACTCCTCTCTCTCCATTCTCTCACCCATTTTCTGGAACAAACAAAATCCTTCTCAATCCTCATTCATTCCTTCACACAACCACAATCCTCTCATTGCTTTTAAAAAACAAAAAAACAAAAACTCTTAATGGACCAGCCTAGATTCGTGATCCCGGCAACGGAGGCCCAACTCCTGGCCCAATCCTCCGGCCTCCCCTCCGTCAACGAGGTCCTCCCAACCATCGTCCCTACAGCCCAATCCCTAGCCCGTCCTCCGATCTCGAAATTCCATGTCGCCGCCGTAGGACTCGGAAAATCCGGCCGCATCTTCATCGGCGTCAACCTCGAGTTCCCTGGGCTCCCCTTCCACCACACCATCCACGCCGAGCAGTTCCTCGTCGCCAACCTCCTCCTCAACTCGGAGCCCTCCCTCGTCTCATTCGCCGTCTCCGCCGCGCCGTGCGGACACTGCCGCCAGTTCCTCCAGGAGCTTCCAAACGCCACCGACCTCAAAATCGTAATCACAAACCAAAGAAACCCAAACTTCTCCCCTCTCTCCCAATTCCTCAACCACCGCTTCGGTCCCCGCGATCTTCTCCCTGATTCCGTTCCATTACTCTTGGAGCCTCACAACCATGGCTTGTCGCTGCCAAACAAATTCAACTCAAACGATTTCGATCTGAAACTTGCGTTTGCGGCTTTGGAAGCCGCGAATGCATCTCACGCGCCGTACAGCGCGTCGCCTTCGGGCGCGGCGGTTATGGATTGCGAGGGGAAGGTGTATAGAGGATCTTATATTGAGTCAGCGGCGTATAATCCGAGCCTGGGGCCGCTTCAGGCTGCTATTGTGGCTTACGTGGCGGGTGGAGGCGGCGATTACGAGAGGATAGTGGCAGCGGTTTTGGTGGAGAAAGATGGCGCGGTGGTGAAACAGGAACACACGGCGAGGTTGCTCCTTCGGGCTATCTCGCCCAAGTGCGACTTCAAGGCATTGATTTGTAGTCCCAAAAATGAAGACTGAATTCTCAAATTTGCCCCGTTGCAATAATAATATTGGATAATTATGGAGAGTAAAAATTTTTTTTTTCCCAAAAAAAGAAAATAAAAATTGAAGATATTAGCGTAATTCTATATACGGGCCTGCTACACATACAAGTATCCAAGCATCCAAGTTGGCCCAGCCCAAATCGAAGACACGCGCATAAGGAAGCATAACATGGCGCGTCAAAATCACGCGCTCAACACAAACGGTTACGTATGGCAGACTCTTCCACTTCCTCCACTTCTTCCACTTCTCAAAACGCTTCGAAACCAAGGAAACGCTCCCAATTTCGAGCAAAAATCAAAGTTCAAAATATACAAATCGTTGTTCGAAACCTCCATCAAAACAACATCAAACTCTCCGTGAAGAATCTGAAGAGAAAACGAAGCAAATACACTCAACGTAAGTTCATCAAGAAAACCTCCCAATTTTAGTTTTCTTCTACGTCGTTCTTCTCTAGGGTTTACTGTGCTATTATTCTTGCTTCTTTGTCACACTGTTCTAAGTTCTACGTCATTCTTCTAAGTTCTACGTCGTTCTACATTCTTGTTCTAAGTTCTCTTGCTACTGTTGTTGATTTTTGGGGCTTTATTCCGTAGATTGGGGGTTGTATACTGTTTGAACTTGTAATGTGACTTGATATTGATGCATGTTTGAGTGATATCTCACTGATATATATGAATGTATCTGAATAATTTCAATGGGTGTATCTCACTGTTATCAATGGGTGTATCTGATTCTTACATATGGGTGTATCTTACTCTTATCAATGGGTGTATCTGACTCATATATGCGTGTATCTTACTGATATCTGAATTAATTTGATATTGAAGCATGTTTGAGTGATAACTGACTGATATATATGGATTTATATGAATAATATCTATGGGTGTATCTCCCTGTTAACAATGAGTGTATCGGATTCTTACATATGGGTGTATCTTACTGTTATTAGACCTTGTAATGTTGCTTGATATTGAAACATGTTTGACTGATATCTGACTGATATATATGAATGTATCTGAATAATTTTAATGGGTGTATCTCACTGTTATCAATGGGTGTATCTGATTCTTACATATGGGTGTATCTTACTGTTACTAATGGGAGTATATTTGTGTGTATTTTTTGTTTCAGACAAAATGGCAGCAAGAAACCAAACGAAAGACCTTAAGTGTGCCACACATCTCCTGAGTGATAAGTTCAGAAACATGGCTGAGGAGAAGAAGGCAATTGTCAGGGATCTCGGATTTGGTGGGTTGATGCACGTCCCACCTCTAAGGGTGGATCACCAACTCTTAAGGGAACTGGCAAACAACTTCAAACTTGGGGAGAACAAACTGAAGACAGGATATGGTTCTTTCCAAATAACACCAAAGACAATAGGTGATGCACTTGGCATCAATGCAACAGGTAACTAGCTCAAAATTATAGGTGTATATTAAGTTCATGCTTGGGTGTATTTAAGGTTGATGCTTGGGTGTTTTTGAACCGATTTTGATACTTTGTTGTTTTCTTTTTTGTAGGAAATCTGTTTCCTGAGAAAGTTGAGTATAAGCAACTTTATAAGCAACTTTCTGATGATGACAAAATAATTTATAGAAGATTCCAGGGTAAGACCCTCAAAAGTCTTACCGATGAAATGATGGAAATCGGCGTTGGCAGCGAAGAGGAACGCCTGATGTTCAAGAGGATATTCATCCTCTACATACAGATGGCGTTCCTTTTGCCAACGACGATAAACAAAATATCGCCCGTGCACCTCGCCCCAATTTTTAAGATGGACGGCATATCGGAGAGAAACTGGGGGGCGCATGTTTTGACCTTCTTGATCAAAGGCATCACAGACTACCAGGATAAGAAGAAGAAGGCAATTGATGGCTGCCTCTTTGCCCTCATGATAATATACTTTCATCTTTCTGAAAACAAAGGCAAGAAGAGGGCCGAAAGACCACCAAAGCCTTGGATTGCCAACTGGACTAAGGAGAAGTTGGTGGAAAGAATGACTGCAGAAAAAGAAGAAATTTTGGTAAGTAAACATAATATGTTGCTTGTATTTTATTTACCTGAATGCTGTTAGCTAAAATATCTCATGTTTCAGGGGATTGTGAAGATGGCGGAGACAAGAGCAAGAGAAAAAATGAAAGAAAAAGAAAAAAAAGAAAAAAAACAAGAAATCAAAAAAACAAAAAAAAGGAAGGCGAGTCCAACATCGTCTTCGGAGACAGAAACAGCTACTGACAGTGACACTTCTACCTCTGAGTCTGAGAGTCAACAAGACTCGGAGGATTCAGCAAGAAAACACCCCATCAAAAAGGGGAAAAAGTAAGTACCATACTTGGGTGTAATTTCTTTTTCGAGTTGGGTGTATCTTGTTGATCACGTTGGGTGTATTTTAATATGTTCTAAATAATCACTGTTTGCCTTCCAGAATGGACTCCAGAAAAAGAAAGCAGAGGCAAGAGGAGCCAGATTCTGATTCAGAATCTGAATCTAAACAAAGTGATGAGTAATGTCCTGAAATTATCACTCCTTTCTTTTGGCTTCATTATAAAGATTTCGTGTATTAACTGAAGTGTCTGTTATTAACTTATAGGAGTGAAGAATCATCACCTGCAGAGAAGGAGAAGGAAAAGAAAAAAACAAAAACAACACCAAAAAAGTAAGCACTTCTTTGCATAATATTCTGTGATAAAATTAATTTTTTATTTCTGATTGGTACTCTTTTTTTTCCACCCAGAACACAACCAAAAAAGAAAAAAGTTCTCGTGGAGGATTCACCTCCTAAAGAAGACCAATACTTTGACGGGTACAGTACCTCGTAAGCTATATTACCGTCTATCGTCGTAATTATTTTTGTTAACATCTTCCTTTATGAATGTAGTGAGACATATGAAATATCAAGTGACGAACTGGATGAATGGCTAGGGCAAAACGTTGATAAATCTGCTGCAGAGGGGTATGTCTTGATGGGCTGTCTATTTCATATTTTATTGTGTTTTGCATGCTAATAATTGTTTCTTGTTTTGCAGGGAGAACCAACCTGACCTGCGATCGACAGAAGGTCGCTATGTGTCGTCTGAAACGTAAGAAGCTTTATTATTTAATAAAATCTTGTTATCATGAATTGGGTGTGTCTTGTGGTACCATTTGGGTGTATTGAGTGGATCAAGTTGGGTGTATGTTGTCTAATAAGTTGGAATATTAACTTTGTTGTGTTGCTTGGATCAAATCTGTCTTAGAATACCGGCTGTGAACTTGGGAACTGATGCTCCTTCCTCTCAAGGAAACACAGAACAGAGTAGTGTAAACCAGCCGTCACAGAGCATGTAATTTCTCTTTCAAATAACCGTTACTTTTGTTCTTCTATTACCCTTCTACTTCTAATTCTGTATATATTTTTTTTAGAAAAAAAAGCCCTTTATTATTTTATTCAAGAAAAAAAAGGCAGGAAAAAAAAAGCAAAAACTGCAAGTATGTAAGTTCTCAAAAAAACAAAGCCTGTCTTCTTTTTGAATTGTTCGGGTGTATTTCTTGAATTTATTTGGGTGTATTTTAGGTTGAGTCCGTCTGATTCGAATATGATGGTTGTGAGGGAACAGACACCGTCCAAAGCGCTTGCAATGTGAGTTTTACAATAATATTCAACCTTATAACCTTATTATTTTCAAAGGCGTTGTTAACCTTTCATTTTTCTTCTTGTTTAGAGTCCCAATTCAGGTTTTTGTGCCGGCATCCCAAACAACCACAGAGACAGATTTTGAACCAACCCCTATGCTACAGATTGAAGGGACTACAGAAACGTAAGAAATAGTATTGAGTGTATATTTGTTTGGAGTTTGGGTGTATATTAGCTAACAGTTTGGGTGTATATTGTTCCTGATTAGTTTCTTTTACGCCGTGATTAATTTTTTGTAACTGTGCAGCACTCCTGAAACCCCCAAACAACTTCAAGAGACCACACCCACGGTTCCCCCAGCTCCAACTAAAGTGTAAGTTCATCAGACTAAAATCAATCTTTGCTTATCATCTGTATATTCTTATTCTTATTCTTATTCTTATACATGATGACGCAGTCATCCAGACGCAGAAGACGCTGCTGCCCTGTTGATGATGGCACGGACAGCTTCCTATGTTCCGAAAACAGATCCAGGGGTGCCATCATTCAGCCTTGGATTGACTGATTCAAGCCAGGAGGGGGCGTCAACGCAGGAGACAGAAAGGGAAAAATCTCCAGAAGCTGCGAATTTGATAGAACAATTGGACAGTTTGGTCCAAAGAATAGCAAGCAGCGCGACGAAGGGAAAAAACACAAGTCCACAAATTCAGAGGGAGACTGGGGGAGAAAGTTCTGCAAAGTTTGAAACTCCTCGGGGATTATATCAGATTACGGATGATATGAAACAAAAGTGCTACATCTGGGGGACGAGACTGAAGGAAGATGCAGATGGCAATACTAACGAGTATGAGGAGATGTCCACTCTGATTGGCCAAGGAGAATACATTTTGATGAGAATGCACCTTGCTTCCCTCCAGGCAAAAAGTGATATAGAATCTCAGGTAATATTAGAATAAGATTACTGTTTTTACACCAAAGTCAATTACAATGCTTATTAATGTAAAATTGATTTCGGCATATATTTCTAGATTGTATCTGCCATCTGCCTCATCCTCAACAACAAAAATGAAAAGAGATTTCAAGAACAAATATACTGTCTCCCCCCCGATATTGTGGTAAGTGTTACTTCTACGATCTTCGGGTGTATTTTCTGTATTGATTTGGGTGTATTTGTCACGTTCCATTGGGTGTAAGTTTAGTATTTCATTTCTCGTTTCCCATTCTTGCAGTGCATGGCGCTTTCGGATCACCCAAACGGGGAATTCGTATCACCAAAAACGAAAAAGGAATTCAGGGTGGAAGCCTACCCGAGTTTCATTCCCTTCATAGATAGAAAAAAATTGACTTCGCACCCATATGTAAGTTTTCGTTTGCTAAATTTGTTACTACGCTTATTTACTTATTTGCAAAATAAAATAACACACTGTTCATGTGTGGGAATCCTTCAGATTTTTGCCCCTGTCTGCTACGCCGGGCATTGGTGGTTATGGCTGATAAATACAAGAAAGCGGAAATGTCAAATACTTGACCCGCTACACAAAATAGCTCCCACTGATGAGAGAAAGACCATTAATAAATTCACTGTAAGTTGCCTCTGTCTTCTTTACTTTAATAGATAGGTCTATTTCGTTAGTTGTGATGGGTGTATATTGTCCATTCAGTTGGGTGTATCTTGTCCATTCATTCGGGTGTATTACTGATTTGTTTTCGTATTTAAGGGATACGTATTTTCAAGATTGATAACATATGCCGGCGGGGGACCTCTTCAGAAAGGGGAGAGGGAGAAGGAAATTAAATCACCATATGTTAAAATATCAGGCCAAAAAATAAGGTATAAATTTGTGAGTCTGAACATTAAACTTTTGTAAATGAGATTTGTAATTTATTTTCGTCGTTTTCAGCTATGACTGCGCTGTGTACGTTATGAAGTGGATGGAGATAATTGAGCCGGAAAACATCAAAAAGGGGAAGTATCAATGGGATAATTGGCCACAGGTAACTGTCTTTAAAACCATATAACTCTGTATTACTTTACTGAATTAATATTGCTGTTTAAACAGAATATACTTTTTTATTGTAGGAGGAGGTGGACCACTATAGAGTGGAGTACGCATCCCGGATACTATTCAGTGAGATGAATACACAGAGAGATCAGGCAATTAGAGAGAGTAGTGCTATAAGGCTGTCGAAGCCATCCTCTATATTATTAAGTCCATTTTGTCAGATTAATTCTGCTGATATAAAAACTGGGTAGTTTGTAAATTGAACAAATGATGTAAATATTTGCCATTTATCAACAACTTCTATTCCATGTATATTTTTTCCCATAGTTAAACTATCTGTGCTGGTAAACTGTCTGTGATGTATTCAAAAGCTGTATTACAGGTGGTAAAATATGAAGGAAAAAATCAAGGCATATATAAACACAAACTATAAACTGCTACACCCAACGCAAGTCTAATAATACACCCAAGGTTGTATAAAATATACACCCAAACTGTCTGCGCTGTATTCAAAATGTATGAATTACATGTACTAAAATATGAAGAAAAACATCAAATCAAATATAAACCCATAACCTGAGAATTTTTACAGCTTTTGTTTTATATATATCTATATATGTGTCTATATCTAAATTGTGAATTAACGAAAATACACCCAAAATAACGGTGCTTTTACACCCATATTCTGTAAAACTATACACCCAACCAGTTATCCCCTGCTGCTGGTACCCTGAACTGATAACTCATAACGTGTCCTTGATATTGGCTGCAATTTGAATGCGTCGCTGATGCAGCATCAAACAGGTTTATCTGAAATATAACACACACACATTACCTAAACTATTAACGAGAAAAATAAACTCAATCGCCACAAATTTAAAGAACATTACTTTTACCTCGCTTAAAACTTTCGTCTTCTTCTTCTTTGTGGCATTTGCGATCTGTTTCTCCAGCTTTGAACCTAGCCTGTTTTTTGGACGTCCTCTTGTTCGAATCCTTGGCGGGCTTTGAAGCTCGTTAACGGATTCCAAGTTGGCGTCTTCGTGGGATAAAGAAGATGTCCCCTTCCTTTTGGCTTTTAATGCTTCCATCTCGGCCATGATGTTATCGTACGCGCGGTGCAGAATTGCAGTCAGCTCCTCCGATTCGGAGGCAAATTCGCATATATTTTGCGAACGAAAAACCAATTGGTCGAACCTCTTGCTTCTTGGCTCCATTAGTGGCTCGTCGTGGCTGCTCTTGATGTGTGTGTGTCGCCTCTTTACCTTCTTGCTCCATCGTTCCAGTATGTATCTCGGTGATACTTGGCTTACTTGTTCGAAGCTTAACACGCTTAGTGCGTAACGGCACAGTATCCCTCTCGACTCGAATAATAAGCAATGGCATTTTACCTCGGCTGCAACCGAGTCGTAAGTAACCACGAACTTGTTGAATATTGAGCTGGAAACTTGTTCTCCGACTTCGTATACTGAATAGCCTAGAGCGGAATTCTTCAGTCTGGTGATGCAATTCGCCTTTCCTCTGAATTGCGCTTGGACTTCCCTAAACTTTGCGTGAGTGTATGCATCTTGAAACTGAGCTTCAATGCAGGATTTCGTTGCACACGGTATGACCGTATGAAAATCTGCAGCATCTGATTCTCTCTCTGCTTGCTCCCTGCTTCCGAGGCAATTATCGTATTGTTTGACGAACTGAATAAGCGAGCTGTTCCGGGTGATATACTTGTTAAAAAATGAATGCATGCTCTCGCTCCTTTGTGTGCTTCTCATCCCTGCCCAGAAATGGTGATCCAGATAGATAGGAACCCATATGTGACGGTCTTCGTACAGATCTGCATAATACACCCAAAGACAGTCTATAAATACACCCGAGAAAACATGCAACTTACACCTCTGATGCAGATTTTAAAAAGACATTACCTGAAAGCCACTTGTTGTCCCCAAGACCAAAATTCAGCAGAAAATCGTTCCAATTCCTATCGAATGAGTCTTTGCTTTGAGAGTTCCAAACAACTTGGCTCATTTCTTGTTCGATATCGGCATGTCCCTTGTACCCGTTTAATTTGCTTGGAATCTTCTTCATGATGTGCCAAATGCACCAGCGGTGAACTGTTGTTGGCATACAGGCCTCTAAAGCCCTTTTCATGGATGCGCACTGATCGGTGAGAAACCCTTTCGGAGCGTTTCCTCCCATGCAACGAAGCCAGCTTTGAAATAACCATTTGAATGATTCAATTTCTTCGTTCTTCATCAAAGAGCATCCGAGAAGTGTTGATTGACCGTGGTGATTCACCCCGACAAAAGAACCACAGACCAAATTATACCTGAAACAAATTACCATGGTCCAGAATGCAAAATCATTAGCTACACCCTAACAAATGCTTCGCATACACCCAATGAAACAGCCAATATACACCTCTACTGCGGATTCGTAAAAATAAATTAATTTGGCATCATAAACAGGGACAGTTTGTTACCTGTTTGTATTGTAGGTGGTGTCGAATGAAATGACGTCTCCGAAATACTCAAAGGCGGCTCTGCTTCTTGCATCGGCCCAAAAAGCCAGCTTAATCGATTGATCCTCTTCGAGTTGGAGCTCAAAAAAGAAATTCGGATTCTTCTCTTTCATTCTTAAGAAATATTTCCCGAATTCCTTTGCATCTTCTTGTTCGGAAACATTCCGCACTTCCCTGGTAATGTAATTCCTCACGTCCTTTTCGATAAAATTTAACTCGCGGTGACCCCCGGCAGCCGCAACAAATGATTGGTAGGTTTTGCTTGGTCTGATACCGGCCTCCTCGTTATTCTCTATCGTACGACGAATGGACATGCTTAGTTCCCTGTGCTGTTTGAGCATCTCTGCTTTGCTTGGACAGCAGGGGTGTGAATGATCCAGCACAACCTTTGAAATGATCCAAGCACCGACATCCTTCAATGTGTGTATATAAATTCTTGAAGGACAGTTTAGACCGGCTGTCGGATTGGTCTTCTCGGTCGGAGATATTTTAGATTTCCATTTTCCCTCTCTGCTACATGTAATCAGTTGGTTCTTAATCTCGTTTCCCTTCCTATTTGTGCACCGAACCCTTGTAGAGAAACCTGCAGCCTTGGCGTAGTTCCTGTAAAATTTTCCAGCATCTTCAAGGGTAGTAAAGGTCATTCCAACCTTTGGAACAAGCTCGTCATCAACAACTGAGAGAGGCTGCAAAATACACCGTGTCAGAACTGTAAATACACCCATAGATATGATTCAAATACACCCAATCATGTCTAATACGATACACTCTAACCGCAACAACTCAACTACAGAATGACTTTTAAAGCCATAAACTGTAAATACACAGCATGCAGATATAATACAGTTCTAAAAACACACCTAATCATGTCTGTTATAATACAGCTGAACAACAACAAGTAAATTAAAATAACAAAAAACCAGTAAAGTGTAGATACACCCACACTTCTAGCTAAAGTACACCCAAACAAGAATTGATCTACACCCGAGCGTCTGCTACAAATTCCAGGTAATTAATCACAACTAATACATTGAATCGACAGATTCACGTAAACGTGTTACTTTCACAGTAATGTTCAGCAATTTTTCAACTACACAATGCTATACAAATTACTGAAAGAAATTTCATACTAATCCTATGTAAATCAAACCTCAGGGACTTCGTTAGATTCTGACTCATAATCCACTTCGCCTGCATTCAGATGACAATCTGAGGTTGAATGATCCATTATCTTCAAAACGAGATCAAACTTTGATTTCGAAAAACAACAAATCAAAAATAGAAAACGAAGATGGAGTTGCAGAGAGAGACAAAGGTAACCTAAACGAAGAAGATGCTAGTGAGAAAAGGAGAAGAAAAGAACAATGGAGAAGAAGGAGGGTAAACGCGGGAGAAGAAGAAGAACGAAATCTCAAAATAACGAAAACGAAAAGGGAAAGAAATATTTTAAATCTGGTAGTTAGATATACGGGCGATGTTATATAGCGCGTGTAATCAACGTACCTGAAGCAGCGCGTATTTTGATCTTATTGTTTAATGAACTTGTATGGCATACAAGCCATTAGGGCTTGTATGCAGAGCTTTTCCGTTCTATATATTACTATCTCTTGAGTCTGAAGATAATTATTAAACTGAATTGAGGATTTTAACTTTTAAGGTTAAAACCGGTACTCGTACGGAAATAGATTCTTTCCATTTTTTAATACTATAGATTTTTTCTATTTTTTTAATATTTAACAGAATTCAGTATCATCTCACTTTAATTTTATAAGTGGGATCAAAAATAAATAAAAATAAAATAATAAATTATTAGATTAAATATTACATATCATCTAATTTTTTTTATTAGAGAAGATCTCCTCCCTACTCATAGGAGACACGTTAGTCTTTGAAAATAAAATTTTAACGGCCAAATGATCAAATTAGTTCATTTATTTTTTAAATCATTTTTAAAATATTCTTTAAATTAAATTCATTCTTTAAAAAATTTAAATTAATTATTTTAATTATTTCGTCGTTTTCGTTGTTAACTATGTCAAAATTTGTTCATGTAAAAAATTAAGTGACACCATAATATATATTTTAATTGACCGTTAACATGATAAATTTATAAAATTAGACAAGTTCTCGGAGAATAGGACTAAAAACTGAGCTTTTTCGGGACCGCCTCCGCACATCGTCCCTGAGTCCCAGGGCTCTTGCAAGTCCTCTGCGGTTATCCTAGAAGAGGTACTTATCACGTCGGATATGTACCACACATAACGGTTCACGAAAAGTCGCATCGCCATATATACAGGAGAGACATCACTTACATTAATCACAAGGAGGAAGGAATATCCTAACCTTAAACTCATTCTACACTAAACCATTCTAGCCTAAAATTACCATAGCCTAAACCACGATAGTGACACTTATGGTACTCTTCTAAAAACTACTTAACAGACACCAGAGCAAGAAGCGGTAACAATAAAAGGAGATATAGTAACAATGACAAACAAGAGCAAAATTGGCACAAAAAATAGTCACTTAGCAATATTTTGATGAAGAAAAATGATAAAGAAAAATGGCAAGTTCCCTACAATAATAAAGCAAAATTCCCAAGCAGTACCAACAATAGTAGTCGTGGCAAAAAGGATGAGGAACTGCAAGAATGGTGGGGGCAATTGTGTGAAAGAAGGAGAAAGAGAAAAAAAATGATAGAATGAAGTGGGAAAAATAATTGTAACTGAAGGAGGAGAAGTACGAAAGATTAAGAATAAAATTGGTCTTTCCACACGCTTTTAAATCTCTTTTAAAAAACATTTAATGCTCCAGGCACAACGATTAAGGTGACGATCTCAAATCGAGCGTTGGGGCAACCCCCACATGCAAAGAAGTC